>NC_054386.1:25082841-25152841 GCF_017654675.1 Xenopus laevis
AAACTCAGCCATATACACTTTTTTTTTTTTTTAAATTGAGATAAATAAATAGAAATTCTGCCAAAGATGCATTCTGCTTTTTCTTTATGAATGCTTCAGTAATGAAGTGCTATTTTGCTTTTACACTTGCTATCTCGCTATTAATTAACTGAGATGGTTTAATTACAGATAATAACATCCCCATCTCTTCACCCTCATGGTGACTGTATGTAGGGGGATTATCTATGCGCTGGGAAACACTGGTAATCGAATTATCTACCTTGTAAGGAACAAATATGGAGTTGCTTCAGTTTCACTGTTAAACTTTAGGAATAATTAAAACCATAGAAATGTAATTATTAAGAACAAGACATATTCACTGAATTCAAGTTGAACAATAGGGTATAATGCCCCTTTTATATAGCACTAAAGGCAATAGTTGGTTGGAACTGCATCTGTATGATTTTTTAGGTAATTATTGCCTGACTAACAATGGCACAAGTGCAGGTAAAATTAGTGCTAGTTTAGAGGGACAGATTTGAGCACTTGTTTTGGGCTAATTAAATATAGCAAAGTGCTATTAAATATTGCAAATTAAAAAATATACAGTGAATAAGCACCATGGAACCAGTTCCAGCAATGTCATGTAACTAATCTCCCCTGCCTTCCCGCCAGCTAGAAACTAAATCGCCAGTGGTATGGCACTCGGAGTGTTTAGTTTTCCGAAGTCGCCCAAAGTTGCCTCACGAGGAAGGCAGTTCGGGGGGAGAATAGTCGCCCAAAGAACAGATTTGCCGCCGGGCGACTAAATCTCCCTGAATCTTAGCGTGTGCCCTTACCCTAAACCTGCAGGTTGATATTTTATAAGTGTCTAGATCAGGGATCCCCAACCTTTTGAACCCGTGAACAACATTTCACTACCATGAAAAATGTTCTCGGGGTGCCAAATAAGTGCCGCAATTGGGTATTTGGTAGCCCCTATGTGGAATGTCAACCTACATTGAGACTCTGTTTGGCAGGACACCTGGTTTTTATACAACCAAAACTTGCCTCCAAGCCTGGACTTCAAAAATAATCACCTGCTTTGAGGCCAATGGGAGCAACATCCAAGGGGTTGGAAAGCAACATGTTGCCCACAAGCTACTGGTTGGGGATCACTGGTCTAGATTAATTGCCATTAACTGGCCAGGCTATCCTTAACATGTTGGGTGTCACAGAGGGCTTTGTGCACTGTATGATCAAAAATTGAAACATCAATTTAGATGCCAAAAACATTTGTTTTGTATGTGTAAAGGCACCAAGCTGGCACACATGGAGCACTAATGAGTAAGGGCAACAAACAGGCACACATAGCACCACTGTCTCACAGCGGAAGGGCATTGTATAATGTACTGTATGAGCAAAAGCATGAATGCCACATACAGCCCATTATGTACTGTTGAAAGGAGATATCACTCAATATACATTGAATATATCACATAAGGACATAGATACTCTATAAACAAAGGTTAAAGCTGACACAAGGTTTTATACACTATATCAGCATGGATATGCAGGGTACCAGGAGGCCAGATACACTGTAATCAGCAAATGCACAAGGCTGCACGTAAAATTTAATGCATTTTGAGCAGGGGCATAAGATGGCATGAGACAGACGGAAAGGTTTGTGTCTGAGCTAGATCTGAATTGAAGGATTCATAAATAATCTAGAAGAAAGAATGCAATCAAAATAGTTACTAACAAGGGCACTACTGTAAGCCAACATTAGGGATGTAATCTCAATTTACAAGGTGACATGGGAGCATTACATTTACCCACCACTAGGCTGTACTAATAGGCAGAGTTCTGCACTTACACAATAAATGGCGTGATGATGTGGGAAAGAGCAGTGCTGTAAATGTAAGAGAAAGTAATGCCGTCTTACTGATATTAGAACTAAGCTGAAACTTTCAGACTGGTCAATGATATATTTTTGGATCTGAGTAATGTAACACTGGGGAGCAGAGTGTAAGACTTTGCATTATTCTTCTCAGCAGATCTGGAACATGGTACCCAATAGACGAGCAGCTCTCGACTCCATCAGAACATGTTTCATGAATAAAATAACACCAGGAAACATTATCAAACATAAATCATAGTTCATTCTCTCGCATCTTGTGCGATTAACCCCTACACTGCTTTGTACTGTGAAAATAAATAAATGGAACCGCTTTGGAGGATTTGTATTGCTATCAGACTGCTGCATCTCTTTAACTACATGCATCTGCTGATTTCATGAAATGGCATTTCAGACTAAAGGAATGATAAGAGAGATATGTATAATGGTATATACTGAAGCATGAGGTAGTGGAAGCACACGGACATTGTCAATCCTAACTCCAGGCACTGCATCATTGAATGAACAGCAATGGTTATAGTCCAACTATTGCTCTGAAATGAAATAAAAAAACAGGTCATGACATTCATCAATCTCTTTATGCGAAATGGTCTCATTAGCTTTATTAAATGTGCAGCATGGACATTTTATTTTATTGCACACACAGTATTGAATAAGGTGCCCAGATGTGGCAATAATAAGCTTTTACACTTAATTTCCAGGCAGTCGATCATCATACTGCCAGGGCACAGAACTAACAATTTGTGACAGATCAATGAATCCCTGATGCAGTACATGTAGGCTCTGAACTGTTCTGGAGACATTTCTGATAGCAACACATCTCCTCCAGTGTTTCCCAAATGCCGGATGTCATCACATTCACAAGAACAGAAATCACAAATCATAGTTACTCAGTCACCCGAGCTGCTCATTTCAGCTAAATATTAGAAGGTGCAGAAATTTCCTTTTTCGTAACCACTGCCATGAAGGGTTAAAAATGCAATCACTAGGGCCCAAGACACCCTGTTCCATTGGCATTTTTTCACATTTACCAACCTGCGATCATTATTAGTTCACAATCTTAAATTGTTCATTCCTAACCTTGCATATGTCCCCTAGAAATCTCTTGTTCACTGAACCGAAGAGCAGCAGAACTGTGGCAATAAGAGGCCGTGTAATTTAAAGGGCAATTAAATATGAACAGCAACTGCTGGCTGTAGTTACTCAGAATAATAGCCCTCAAGGGTGCCAATTATATTCCAGCTCAAGTTTTACTTTAAAAAAAAAAAAAAAAAAAAGTGCACTTATATTTCAAAAGCAAACCCGATATTCGTTTTAAGAGTTTGTGTTTGCATTACTATGTGCTATGTGCATTCCAGCCACGTCCCCAATGAATTGCTTGATATTGATTTCGATCTGCCATTTATAAACTCAATGAGGGTGTTTGAAAACTAGAAAAGGCACAGAGCTGACCAGCACCCCACACAAATGATTTGAGAACACTGTTGGACATGCTCTGGCACATTTTCTCCCTGAGTTTAAGGTGTCTCTGCTCAGACTGGCTGCATGCACGCAGTATACATTTCTGATGTTTGTTACTTTCACCATGCAAGAGAGGGTGTGCCAGTGAAGGCCCTCGTTCCGGGGAAGGGGTTCAAGTTACAATATGGAATTGATTTTATTTTTAAATAAAATGCTACAGATGAGGGACACATCTGGTTTTGCTTATTGCGTGGCTCCAAATGCACATGTAACAGTGTGCTCTTTAGAGCACATTTTCAAATTTCAAAAACTGCGAATTTCAAAGTTATTTTTGGATAGTTCGACCAGCGAATACGCCAAATTCGACTTCGATTCAAAGTGAAAAACTCCGACTTCAAAAATCGAAGTACTGTCTCTTTAAAAAAGTTTGACTTCAACACTTCGCCATCTGAAACCTACGGAATTGCTGTTTAGCCTAAGGGGGACCTCCTATAACCCATCGAGCGTTTGGGCAAGTTTTGAGAAATCGAAGGATTTTTGGTAAAATTAGGGATGCGCCGAATCCAGGATTCGGCCTTTTTCAGCGGGATTCGGATTCGGCCGAATCCTTCTGCCTGGCCGAACAGAATCCGAATCCTAATTTGCATATGCAAATTAGGGTTGGGGAGGGAAATCACGTGACTATTTGTCAGAAAACAAGAAAGTAAAATTTTTTCCCCTTCCCATCCCTAATTTGCATATGCAAATTAGGGTTTGATTCGGTTCCGTATTCGGTCGAATCCTTCACAAAGGATTCAGGGGTTCGGCCGAATCCAAAATAGTGGATTCGGTGCATCCCTAGATAAAATCGTACGAACATACGATTAAATCGTTCGATTCGAAGGATTTCATCATATGATCGTACGATTTTAAAAATCCTTCGATGTCGAATGTCGAACTACCCTATTCAATGGTTTATTGCACTTCGAAATTCGACCCTTGATAAATCTGCCCCTTTATGTAAAGCGATGAATACATTGATTACTACATTCTCTGCTTTTGCAGCAGCTGCAGCTCAGTGACTTCCTGAGCCGCTGGGACGTGATTGGTGGATATTAATTGGGGAGCGAGTCCATAGTGAGTGCATTTTTTACCATCATGAAGCGGTTAGTCGGGTTATAATGACACAAATATAAGCCTCTCCAATACCAAGGAACATAAAATCAGTCATTTCAATATATATCTCTGCATATTTATATTTGTATATATATATATATATATATATATATATATATAGATTCTACTAGTAATAAAATTTCTCATCTCTGTTAAATTCATCTGTGACAAAGTATATTACTTTGAAGTCTGAAAATAAAGGCAGAATGGGCAAAATCCTAATTTAGAGAACATTCCACATATACATTTCATTTTGAAAAGGAAAATAATACTTTTAGTTCTTACTCATTCCATTTAAGAACACATTTTGGCTTTTGTGACCTCTTTTTTTTCCCATCATACGGTTTCTTCTGTTCACAATCAGTTCTTTTTTTTAATTTTATTTAATATGTCAGTTGTTTGTTTTTTACTTTTGCATGCATCGCAGGAAGTCCCAAAACCGGAACGCAAAAGAAAAAGTCTCTGATTTTTTTTACCTCCCCTTTACAGAGGGAGCTATTTTGTTGTGATTATTTTTTTCTTTTTTGTTGCCGGCTCATCTTTGTTGCTGTTTGGCTGTAACTAGATTAGGTGGATGGCGGCTAATCTTCACATAGGCTGTTTACGCCCTGTAGCAAAGTTCTGCATATTTACAGATCTAGGCCAAATCTTTGACATGAAATGGCCAACGGCGATAGAGTTTTTGTGTATTCTTTAAACATACTGAGAAACAATATGTTCTAATAAGACATCACAATCTGATATGTAGAGAGAACACACCATGATTTCTGTATGGCAACAGTCTCTATGTACAGTCACGCCACGCACTGTCCTGCGCACATACACATTCACTCAGTTGCTCAGTCACACTGGTTTAATACATGGAATCTAAAGTTCCTTGGCTGTACATGGCTAGAATGGCCATGTGGTGGTTGTATTCAGAAATAAAGTTATTTCAGCTTTCAAAAAAAAAATCAAAAACAAAGCGAGAAACATAAAAATGGAAAAAGGACACATAATACTTTAAATAAAAGCATCAGTATGGTTCAGAGTCAATGACATTGTTATATTATTTAAGGCTCTCTCAAAGTAGCGGTATGGTGGAGCCAAGGGTTTCCTCTGAGCTGGGTCCACGCAGCTTGGGGAGAGAGCAGTAAAACTGGAGCTCACTAAACACTTTCCGTTTTGTCTATATATTTGTGTATATATATATATATAATATTTTGTTGTTTTTGCCTCCATGGCAAATCAAATGTTAAGTGTGCTTTATATTACAGTTGAGCTCCAGTCATGGTGGAGCAAAAAGTCAGTTGTTTGCAGCCATGGCAGAATAATATCAATTTTCCCTTACTTGTGCCTCCAGCACAAGGCAGCCAGTTCACTGTATCACACTCGCAGGACAATGCTGCTACTGTCTGCAGGCATAAATGTTTCTATAGAATGCTAGCAAAGTTTATTTTGCCTTTGCCATTTGAGTATTGTTCACACCAGTGTCTCTTTAATTATTAAATATAAATTCTTTAAACATAATACTCCTTGTCCTTATTTTTCTGCTTGCTGTGGTTGCCCTTAGAACTGTGTTGTTTTTCCTTCACCAGGGCTCCATTGCTCTGTGCAGAGTTGGTGATGTAATTCCGCGACTCATCCACCTGGTAGGACCCCTCATCTCTGTTTCTGTACTTGTACATGGCATATAGGAGGATCAAGATGCAGAGGGCGGCGGCTGCCACAATGCCAACGACCATCCCCGTCGTGCTGCTGGACTCCCGTACCACCTCAGAAGCCCCCGGGACTCGTCTGCTTCCCGGCATTGTGGGATTTGCTGTGGGCACATTACGGAACATGGGGGATGTTATTAATGGACTCCTGAGCTTGGTGCTGTCTAGCTCGTAGGCAGTGGGTAACGATAGCAAGACTATATCAGGATGGGGTTTGAGCTCATGGTTATTCATGTTGCCAGCAGGCACCATGGGCACCATCCCAGAAGAAGACGTGGAGAGTTTCAGCTCAGGGGGCAAACTTGTGGTAGAAGTCCTACCAGGTTCAGAGACTTTGTTAAGTTTAAAGTCCTTTGATCCCCATTTGGGCGCCTGTGATTTGAAGCCACCATCGAAGAATGATGTGGAAAGGATCTTATCTGTTACCAAGGAGAGGGTGGTGTAAAAATCTTCATCATCAGTAGGGGGCAGGTTAGAGTCAAAGGTTTCCCCTGAGCCATACCCAGATATCACCAAGCCATCATCATCATCATCACAACCATCGCTGCCTTGGTCCGACAAGCAAGGTAACCCCTCTTCAGGGGTCACAGACTGGGAATCTTTGGTGGTCTCAATTATGGTGAGGAGTGGTTGGAAGGTAGGGGGGAGAGTGATGGAAGGTGCACGTGTAGCTACAGAGGGAATATCTAAAGGATCCTCTACAAGGACTGGAATTACTAATTCATCTCCTGGTAGGGGAGTGGGGAATAAAATAGGAAAGAGAGAGGAATAAAAATAAAGTTAGTATCACATATCTGCAGTTTCCACCAAAAACAAAAAAGCATGAGGGTTCTGTGTACATGAAGTAGTTAGATCTTAAGATTTCCAATAACTCCTGCCTTTATCTAGCCACTATCTGCTAAAAGACTAAACATGAAAAACAGGGAACTAGTCGTACTTCAAAGGAAAGTGAGTAGTATGCGGTTTGCATATTTTTTATTAATCTCCTCTTTGAATTAAAGGTGTAGAAATGTAATACAGTGCCAGATGCAGACATCTGTTTTTATTATAGTCTAAAAAAAGAATTTTGAGAAGTTGGTCACTATAGTGGTTTTCTGTTCATTGAGTTTCAAATACTGTAAATGTGTGATAGGGATTTTCTAATACTGTCTCTGGTTAAAGGCTGCCTAATGGGAATAAACAGAATTTGTGCTATTGGAGTCTCTTATACTATTTTATTTTGTCTAACTTCACAACTTAATTTTTAAATGCAACAGACCACGTGAGGGTGTTTGGTTGTCTCATAGACATCTCTCCCAGCTGATTATATCAGGCATGCATAGAAACAAACTGAAGTGGATCTAATAACAAAAAGATTATAGATTGGGGGGCACATTTACTAAGGGTTGAATATCGAGGGTTAATTAACCCTCGATATTCGACCATCAAAGTAAAATCCTTCTACTTCGTATATCAAAGTCAAAGGATTTACCGCAAATACTTTGATCGAACGATCGAAGGAAAAATCGTTCGATCGAACGATTGGAAGGATTTTAATCCATCAATCGAAGGATTTTCCTTCGATCAAAAAAAGTTTAGAAAGCTTTTGGGGAAGGTCCCCATAGGCTAACATTGTAGCTCGGTAGGTTTAAAGTGCCGAAGTAGGTAGTCGAAGTTTTTTTTTAAAGAGACAGTACTTCGACTATCGAATGGTCGAATAGTCTAACGATTTTTAGTTTGAATCGTTCGATTTGAAGTCAAATTTGTTGAAGTAGCCTATTCGATGGTCGAAGTACCCCAAAAAAACCTTTGAAATTCGAAGTTTTTTTTACTTCAAATCCTTCACTCGAGCTAAGTAAATGTGCCCCTTAATATTATAACAGAGGTGGTTTCAAAAAATGGTTAACCGTCAATTAAAAATAATAATTATAGCAATTTAACGTGGGTTGATTAAGGGGCGGATTTATCAAGGGAATTTTCGAAGTAAAAAAAAATCGAAATTCGAAGTCATTTTTTGGATACTTCGACCATCGAATAGGATACTACGACTTCGAATTTACTTCGAATTCCAAGTAAAATAGTTTGAATATTCGATAATCGAAGTACTGTCTCTTTAAAAAAAACTTCGACTTCAATACTTCGCCAAATTAAACCTGCCGAAGTGTTATGTTAGCCTATGGGGACCTTCTACACATCAAAGTAAAATCATTCAATCGTACACTAAAATCGTTCGATTAGATGTCCGTATTTTTTACTTCGAAATTCGACCCTTCATAAATCTGCCCCTAAGTGTTAGTACTGAGGCTGTTCATCAAGCTCTAGAATGATAAATGCACATTTGTAAAGAGTGCATATTATATTATACCTCCCATTTATTCTGTTTAATGTTCGTGATTTCATCTATATTATAGACACCTAGTGCAATGATGAGTTGAATGCATTGCTCATATCTATATTGTTCCATTACTGAACATTCTTGTTTAATTTCCAGGTCATGTGATCTGTTGCAGTTTAGATCAGTCTAACACATTACTACTATTTTGAGTTGCAACCAGGCTGTGTAGGAAATCTGATATTGTTACCTGGTTCTTCCAGATTTGCTCCCTATATAGACTATGTTAATAGACTATGGGGCCACCTCCACAAAACATCACACAAATAATTCAGAATAAAAACGGATGGTTAAAACAATCTTCCCCCAAACTTAAAATGAATAAGATGAAAATAAAGTAAAAAGAGAGCACCACAAACGTATAGATATATGTTGCAATCACAAAAACATTCAGAAAAAGGCAACTTAAAATAAAAAAAAATCAAAGCAAAGGAAAGGAACTGAAAACTTCCCCCAACTTAAAGTTTTAAAAATGACAACTGAAAAAGAAAAAGCCCTGAACAAAAAAAAAACGATGAAAGAATCAGAAGAAAAAATACTTTACTGTGCAGTCGACTTACATCCACAAATTGCCCGCATGTTTTTTGGCATGAAAAAAAATTTATAAAACAAAAGTTGCGTAAGAATGTCAAATTGCTACATTCTTGTCATTTCATTTTCTTTTTTTTTGCTAGTTAATTTTTTTTTCCAGCAGTTTGTTTTAAACCAGAAACCAAGTTTAGTGAAATGGTTTAGAAACGTGGATTTGTTATTGAGCTAAGAGAAGGGATGACACAAGTAAGGCAACAAACACATACTCACAGCATGACAACGCAAAGAGAAAAATCCGTAAGATAGTCACAAAACGGCTTCTTTTTCTCTGTTGCCGTTTAAATTTCTATATTCTTAAAAATAATAAATGTATAAAAAAAGACAAAAAAATCTAGGTTTAGGTTTTTTTTTGGCCTTTTTAAATTCAAACTGGAAAAAATACCCAGTCTGTCAGCTTCAAATTATGCCTTGTCATACTCAAAAGTTTCTTAGTTGTCTGGTTTTTCCCAGGAATTGACTAATTTATTTGAGAAATTTAACAGATGAATTAAATAGGTTGTGAGGTAAAAGGGTGAGAGGTAAGGGTGCTGGGAAAGGTCAGATTTATGAGGACACTAGACATTGGATGAGAATGAGTAGGCCGAAGGTGTGAGTCAGTTGCCATGTCCATGATAAGGCGTTACGAAGTGATCTAGCAGCTTTTGAGCTTCTGGCTGTAAGGAAGGGACAGGCATATATACAAAAAAAGAAAAACAAACAAAAAACAAAATGAACATTTGCATGCCCATCTAGGAAAATAAAAGGCAAAACTCTAAACACTGAGAAATGTTACAAACCCTAAACTGCAACTTGTCCGACATGCACATCTCCTTCACCACCTCCACCACCCACCCAAAAGGAATCCGATCCACGCCAACCAGAAGCAAGAAAAATAACAGACAGTTATGTTCATCAAAAATTATCCCCAAAAGACTTTTTTTCTTTTACTAAAAAAAAAAAAATGGTAGAAGTGAAAAAAGTGACAGTGAGGTCAACATGAAGAGCAAAACAAAGTTCACAACAAAAGGGGCTCAGAATCAAAACTTCTATATTCATCCACAGAACAATTTTAGCTGCAGGTCTGAAAGAAGTGTATGTAGCTGTGAAGGGGGGACAATTCATGCAAGGCTGAGGATGCCTTAACAATGCCCCAGCATGCACACAGAGCTTCATACTACAGTTCTTTAATGTGAGATAGGCTCTTGGTCTGAAATGGTAGAAAAACAAGACTGCTGTACATTTACAGCAACATTTCATGACCATTAGCAGGAAAACAGAACCCAGATCAATAAATCGGGCCAGCTAAAGTTGTTCTTTGTCGTGTGCACTGAAAAAAAATGACAGCTTAGTCTGCGGCTCATTTTGATGCAGGGGAGGGCAGAAATTTGGAACCAAGTCAAGCATTATAGAAAGGAGAGTGTATGGGGAAAATTACATCAACAAATAAAAACCACAAGGGAAAAACATTGTAATCCCACAAGGAAGGAAAGGAGCCAGTTCTTTTCATGACAAAACAGAAGGGATGCTTCACAAGGCTTTTCAGTTGATGCACACACAGACTGCATGGCAGTAGGACCTCGTTAATGTTCATTAACTATCAATAATTAACTGGTTCGGTGGGCAGTTGAATATTGCACATTGCAATATGCCTAAGGGCTCTTAAACACGGCCGTTTCTTTCTGTGCTTCCCCTCCCCTGCTCCCCTTTCTTCCGTTCAGCCGCAGGGGAGCGCAAGAGTAGACCCACTCAATTATTGCGAAGGGGGCTACTCACACAGACGCATGTATGCGCTGAATGCAGGTGAAATGCAACATGTGCGTGCCACCTATGTTTGCTGCTTACATGCGTCTCTGTGAGGACAGCCCCCTTAACAATAATTGAGTGAGTCTACTCTTGCGCTCCCCTGCGGCTGAATGGAAGAAAGCTCAACGAAGGGAAGCGCAAAAAGAAACAGCCGTGTGTAAGAGCCCTAATAGTGCCGGCCACGGGGCTTTATTGTGAAATGCACAGGTTTTGGGGTGTTTAGCTTAATCCCTTGTGATGCTACAATACTCCAGAGACTTCTAATGAATAAAATAGCAGCCATTCCTAAATCAAGAAGGTCCAGATCAAAATGGATTTTGTGCATGTACACTGAAGGTGTATTTTTCTATTTGGAGATTTTCACTTGTTGGCTTGCTCCTTCAAATCACTGGTGTAATTCATGTGTAGGATTTTTGTTGTTGCAGCCAGCAAATTAGTGCATCTGCAGCTGTCTGTTTGTGCATGAGAAATAAAAAGATATATAGACTACAGACTTTTTTTGACGGTGGGTCAGTTTTTTGGCTGCAGGACTTCAATGCATGCTTAAAGTTGCATTTAGGGAAAGTATAAAGAAAACAGAACATCCAGCAAGCTAGAAAAAAAGAAAGGGTAAGGAGCAGCAGGGGGAGGGAAGAGGCTGGAAGCAGTATATGTATCCCCAGGCTGTGCCACTGAGCACAAGTATGTCTTGCCATGCGTTCTTCAGAAACATTATAAATACTAAAATATATATATATATATATATATATATATATATATATATATATATATATATATATATATATTGTATATACAAGAATTTGTGTAAATCTGCGTATAAGGGCAGATTTAGTACTTTTGCCAGAATCAAGATCACGGATGTGTGTTGAAAGCCAAACTGGCCAATGACAAGGGTACACATACAATTTGTGCAGCCTGTGCAGTGTGACAAGGTGCCCTACAGAAGGCTCCTATCTAGTTTTGAATAAGAAGTGGTGTCCCAAGCAATAATCCATCACAAGGGTCCTATGCATTATGTCACAGGCAGTTAGTAAGCAACTGATTGCTGATTGCTTACACATGCCCATGTGCCGAATGGCCTCACTGGAATGTCAGATCATAGTCATCATTTTCAGGCAAACACACAATAAAATAGTCTATTTGTCTGTGTGTGTTTATTTTAAGCATGAGTAGCTAAATGTATCTTTATCCTCTTATATATGTTATGTATTACATAATGTTGTTATTTTGAACATATGCACATATCCACATCAGTTTTTTTTGGACCCACATATTATATAAAATCACCAAACCATATTGTTTCCTCATGGAAAAAAATAAAGACTGTAAGCCCTACGGGGTAGGGTCCTTTAGCCTTATGTTTCCTTGACACTGAGCACTTAATCTGTATTGTAATTATATTTTTTATATTTATGTGAATTGTATTTCTAATAATGCACATTGTTACTTTTTATTCCAATGACCCCTTGTTTGTTACTACTAATTTATTGTTTTGCTGTACAGTGCTTTGCCCTTGAGGAGCGCTTTACAAATAAAAATATAAATACATGTAAAGTACAGTAGAAAATAAATACATGGCCTGTAAAGAAAAGCCATTTTATGAATAGGAGCTGGTGTTGTGCGTGTTATAAAATAGGGGGTGATATCCCAATGAAGCATAGCAAGGTAAGATCAGTGATCGTGTGTGTGGAACACAATCCTGTGATGAGGAATCCTCTGAAAAATACAAGATTCCTACATTAATTCCCACGACAACACATTTGCCTTGCCACATCACATTCTGAAAGAGCCATTATTATCCACTGAATTGGAAACTTATTGCATAATACACTGATTTTTAAGATTCTAATGGTAAATTCGAATTTTCAAAAAATGTTTTGGGTCAACACTCACAAATTCAAATTTAATTTAATTCTAATTTAATTCTAATTTTTTAGAATTTTTTTTAAAAAAAATTTGTTTCTACTGAATGAAAAAGAAAACACCAAAGCACTTTTAACTTTCAATTCGCAAAGTCTTTATTAAGCAATTACTTACCGATTCTTTGCTTGCTCTCCTCTTCAGAAACGGCGACAGGGCGATGATCAATTGTGCGCCGCTCGATTTCTCCTCCCTGGCTATCTCCTATAGAAGGCAGGGAGGAGAAATTGAGCGCCGCACGATGGATGGTCGCCCTGTCGCCGTTTCTTTAGAGGAGCGCAAGCAGGGAATCGGTAAGTCATTTCTTAATAAAGACTTTGTGAATTGAAAGTTAAAACTGCCTTGGTGGTTTTTTTTTCGTTAAGTAGAAATTAATTTTTTCTTAAAAAAAAAATATTTATGTTACTGGTCTTTTAAATAGAATTCACATAAATCTGAAATTCAACCTTTGATAAATCTGCCCCATAGTGTACTATTGGTTTCTTAGCCATTCTTTGATTATGTGTTCTGAAGGCTCTTGGAAGAGATTGTCAACCTATACAAGAACCCATCTTACTTTTTAACATATGAACACCCTATCTTGCATGTGATGAAGAAAAATGTGGAAACATATAATAAAGGCAATGTTGTTGTTGAAGTGTTTCAGGTATAAATCGGTTCATCATTATTCATATCACAGATACAGTGTCATTGCTCTAAACAAGCAGATTTTTATAAATTCCACTTCAATCCAAAATCATTGGCTTTGTATTGATTCTGTGCAATATGTTGGTCCAATAAAAAATACTGTACAATAGTACAGGCTTGTGCCGATACATTGACAGATACATCAACATTTTGTATGTCAAAACTAATTTTGTTGGGACATTTCTAGAAAATACATAATACTAGGCCAATTGGTTTAATTTATTAAAGGACAACTAAGCCCCATAAGCCAGTTCTCAGTTTCCAGGCATTGCTTCCCTCTCTGCAATGTGCTTTAGTGCAAAAAAAAAACAAAAACCCCTTTAAAACTTGATTTTTTTACTCTAAAGCACAATGAGCAGAGGGTAGCAATGCCTGGAAGTTTAGAGGGCTTATGATGTGGGGGGTTAGTTCCCCTTTAAAGAACAATATTATTAAGGATTAGCCTTTTGTTACCTTTGCACAAAATTCTTACAGAGTAAACCCATATCTATATATACCCGTAATGATTAACAACATTTATTTCTCTCAAAAAGTTTATTTTTCAGTTGTCCCCAATCTCCTATCTTTTTACAAAATATAAAAACTAGCCCAAAAAGGCTAGTAAATTTAGATATAACCGTAAATAAGCTGATGCATTTTTAGTAACCATTAAAAAAGCAGAATACTATATTCCTAAAAAACACATTTTTGATAACATTTGTGCGTGGGGTGGTGTCTAAAGTTTGGCTTTAGACACCCAAACACATTGGAGCTGTAAAATATGGTCGATACTGCTTCCCTTGCCTACAAGAAGAGGACTAGCCATGAACCGAAAAAAAACAGAAAAAAAAAACATTGACCACTAACACATATATATATATATATATATATATATATATATATATATATATATATATATATATATATATATATATATATATATATATATATATATATATATATATATATATATAATGTCTATGCAGTTGAAACACAAAGCTGCAGTCCTATTATGAGATTCCAAAATGGGAAAGGCATAAAACAAATAAATTCCACGGCACATTCTTGTTAAATGAAACATTTGTGTGTCTGGACACCCATATTGTTCAACTTGTTGTATTTGTCTATTTTTCACATGTTTACTGGACGCGGTGTTACATGGACAGTTTTATCATGAAATATATTTCTACTGGGCTAACAATCTAGGTCACCTGGTCATGCTCCAGGTCTGGATATATTTCACTATGAGCAATTAATATTTTTAACAACTTTTTGTTTGGTGCTTCAATATACAAAGGACATAAGCAATGGTTGACCAAAACTTCTAGCTAAAGCTGGAATAAAAGAACCCGTAGAACTTGACAACCACAACAAAACATGGTAGTTACTTCTAAATGACTATGTTTTACATATTATACAAAATCCATTTGCCTCTCTAGTGGCAAATTGGACTGGCTTCCCAGGCTGCACTAAATGGAGACAGCTACACGAGGCTAAATGAGGACCAGTAGATGACAACAGAGAAAATATATCAAATGATTCAATAAACCACCCAAAACTCTACATACATTTCATGATATAAGCTCCACCAATGTAAATCACCCTTAAAGCCTTTGTTCTATGTGAAAAATGGTTCCAGATCTTTCCCATTTGTGGAATCTCATTGAGCATATGTGATTGAAAAAGAAAACTGAGCCATGGAACCTGAAATCTGAAAGCTGCATTACAAGAGGTCAAGCAACATATTTACAGAGACAGCACACACTGGTGAGACTGATGGACAGACACAAGGCTGACACAACCCATGCTGCATACTCTCCAGCACAATGCATGCCAGTAGGGCCACCCATTTGCTGGCAGAAGTGAGATTTTTAATATGTTTTCACAATGTTTTCAGGGCTCTAACGACAGTTTGCAAATACAGAGCATGCAACAACCTTGACTGTTCACTGGTCACATTAAAAAATCAAAATAATAATAAAAAAAGATGTATTGTGCTATGGGGCAATAAAATCAATTGTCATGCCATCTATATTGTCTGCAGTGTGATGTGGTGGTACTGTGTATACAGCCATGGCTATGATATTCTCTTCTTCTATCTGTTGGGGATACAACATTTGAGGAATCTCTGTATCCAAGTGTGGCTTGGCAATATCGTTCACTGAGGAATAAACTAAGATTTTATACAATTAAATCCATGGGCTTGAGTGAAGTGAATTTCAAAATTCAATTGCAGGGAATGAAGCAGCTGTCTCTGTACATAAAATGATGTTCTTCATTAGTATCTTCTGATGTAGGCATGGGAAATTGTGCTTTTTAAGATTTTCATCACAGTGGTCCTGATATACTGCAATATGGGGCTACATGCTTCACATATAGTGTGAATTTCTGTGATGTTATCACACTGGAACATGCAATAAGCCACAGAAACTAGAAATGTAATTTAGAAATGACTGCAAGAATTATGTGCACATGTTCCTAGGCCACGTGCACGGGGATTTGTGTGTCTGTAAATGGTAACATTTGTGTGCTTGGTAGGATGAAGGTCTGCTTTCAGCATTTGTGAGTGTTGTGGGTTTCACATGTTTGTGTTTTTGTGTCACTGACAGGCTCTAAACCTAGTTTAAAATACAGTAGCATTTGGGTACCAGATAATATCTAGGGCTGGCATGTGAGTGCCTCATAGGCTTGTAGGGTTGGTTACAGTAGCATTTGGGAATCTGATCGGCTCAAGGGCTGGGTTTTGTACATGATCGTATTAATGCACCTGAATGGTTTTCATATCTTTTAAAATATCCAAATTCTTTAAATCGATCAATACACCACCCTAACCAAGGTAAGAAACCAGAACTGCCATAACAAAAAAAGGATGCAATGAAGGAATATTATTCGCAAATAAAGATTTTTTGCCATACAACAGAAATCTAAAGCCAAAAGACTCCATCTTATCTAAGAGGAGGTATTACAGTTAAAGAGTAGAAATCTGTATCAAATTAATAAACAAAAATTACTTTATATGATTCGTTTTTGCAACAGTGTGACAAACTGTGGGGAAATGTGTGGCAAAACAGCAACATTTGTGCCCTTTGTTTTCATCTTTGATCTTATTGAAGGCATGCAATATAAGAGACAAAGAAAGCCCAATCTCTTATGTTCTGGTTGATGACTTTAAATGGGAAAACCCCTGCTCAAATGTAATCCCTCTGTTTATGCAGAGCAAGATGGTTTGATATAGTAGAAGAATTAGAGCTTTACTTGCCTCATAGCATACTGCTGCAAACAATATGATAATATAATGCATGGCCTAAGATTGTGTGACACTCTCTCAACAGTTGGTAGTTGATTAAAGGAGAATTCAACCCTAACATTAAAACACCCCTTCCCTATAAAGATCCCTCTCCCTCCTGCCCAGCCTAAGGGGCAAATTTACTAAAGAGCGAAGTGGCTAATGCTAGCGAAAATTCGCCAGCGTGACTTCATTTTGCCACTTCGCCGATTTTTCTAAGTCCCAAAAAACGCTGGCGGTTTTTACTTTTTACTGGGTGATCGGCTGAAAAAGATCAAAAATGTTTTTGTTGGGGTATCCTCATTCCCCCTTACATTTGGCACCTAAACTTTACAGTGGGCACATGCGTAGGGCAATATAAGACCTCTATTTAATTTTATTAAGTTTCCCTGGCATTGTGTAGTGTGATGTAGTTGCTGCAGCGTATACGTCAATTGTACTTTAACTGCACGCGTATGCTAATTAGGCTAGCGTAACTTCAGACTGCTTATCGTATTATCGCAAGCGCAACTTCGCAAGCATTCAGTAACCTGTGCGCAACTTCGGATCTTCGTGAATTTGAGCAGCCCTGGCGAAACTACGCCTGGCAAAGTGCGGCAAAGCCGTCGCTAGCGTATTTTCGGCGCTTAGTGAATTTGCCCCTAAGTGTTACCCCAGGCAAATGTTCCTTACATTTTATTTACCCCTTGGTGCAGATTCAGTTCACGGGTGCCATCTGACTCTCTTTGAACATCTTTGAAATTAAACTGGCATGGCGGCAGATGCTCAGTTGGAGTAATTTTGTGTTTTGTGACAACTGCGCATGCACCGAAACTAGAAAAAAATTGCAGAAGCGCCAATCTCATTCTGAAGATTACCGAAGTGGCTGAAGATGGCACCCGTGAACTTCGATGCCTGAATCTGCACCGAGGGGCAATTAAAACATATGGGGCAATTGCCTGGGGTAACACTTAGGCTGGGGGAATGAGGAAGGGGGGGTCTATGTATGGTAGGGGGGGTAGGGTTTTTTTAACCTAAGGGTTGAATTCTCCTTTAAGGAAAGTTGGCTCCAACCAAACAGTTTACTAGAACAGATTGGTGGATTGCTGTACTGTGACTTTATCATGCAAGCATTATGGGGTGCAAAATTGCACCCCTAATGCAATAAGGTGCACTGTGTCCATGTCCTGGAAGAGCTTTTGTTGCTGTTCTGGTGTTCATGGGAGCCATGTACTTAAAGCCTGCTATGAGCTGGGGGTTAGTACAGGACTTCCAATGCAACTTTACACCAACAACCGGATTGTTCCAATGGACGGAGCAGTGTATAAAAGGGTATGCAATATGGACTATAAGAACTATTTTAACACTAACTCTGCATAACAACAGGGGGATTATATTATAAGCGGAGTACATTTTGAATATTTTACAATCATTATGTTAACCCACCAGCAATAGTCACTTAACTAACCTGCAGCCAACTAAAATTAGAGCTTAAAAGGGTACCATGATGTTCAATATATAATATGCCACTTAATAAATACAGATCTACCAAAGAAATGTTTTACTATCTCTTATAAGCAGGGAAAAAGCCATAAAGTACAAAAAGCACATAGTGCAGCAGTATAGGGTCCCATTTACAGGGCCAATATGCTCTTGGATAATCATGGAATGACTGAGTTAGAAAGAGACTGCAGGCTTCAAGTTGCTTTATAAAAGAATAACTAGAGAAAGGGAGAGAAAAAAAGGCAATAGGGAACTGATACCTAACTTGATACCTAGCTGGACCTACCTAGTGTTCTCAAGGAGTTAAAGATGATCAATTCTTTACAAAACCTTTTATCTCAATGATGGCAAGAAACTATTTTGTTGCCTCAGGAACATATTATTGCTGGGTTACAAGGGAGCTAATGTAAAACAATCAGTGAAAAAAACATAAAATGCGAGTAATTAAAAAAAAAAAAAAAAAAACTGTGGCATGAAGGACTTCAACCACAGACATGGAGTGATTAAAAAAAAAATCTGAATGAATTTCAAATCACCAAAAATAATCATGCGGTAGAATATGAGGTGGACAAACTGAAAATGTTCTCTCTTTTTTTAAATAAATATGTACAAATCTCGTAAATATTTATTACGTATGGTTAAATATTTACCTAAACATAGGTCGATTTTTTTAAATAGTTTTTGAAGAGACGGACATACATAATAAAGTCACTGGCTGGGCATCCACAGCATGCATTATATTCTTAGAACTCTGGGAAAATCAGGCAGGATCTAAGCTGGTCTGGGCAGAAATAACCTGCTCCCTGCTAGTATAATGCAGGCCTTTCCCATGTGAAGGACAGAAACACGTCTCAAATAGTGATGGGTGAATTTATTCGCCAGGTGCAAATTCGCGATGAATTTGTGCGATTCGCCGCCGGCGCATAAATTCGCGAAAACGGCCGCGAAAATTCGCCGGCGCCGAAAAAAATGGACGCCGGCGCATTTAAACCAAAAAACTGTGCCGTTTCACTAATTTTTCGCATTTTTTGGCAAAGCGATATGGCGCAAATTCGCCCATCACTAGTCTCAAAGATACCGAATTAAGCTGCTCACATTTTAGGGAAACCCTTTGGCTGTAGCTTTCTTGGTACTTGCATTTGTCTTTACATAAGTAGTAATTACATATTTTTAATAATTGCCTTTGTTTGTTTTAAGCACTTTCATTATTACACCCTTGGCAACTATAGGACCACCCAATAACACACCTCATATAACATAAGTGTTATTGGGTTTGTCCACTGACATACAGATAGTATCTAATTACAGAGCATGCGGTCTGCAGAAATAAGATTGATGCTTCAGTACCGCAGAAATCTAGTAGGACCCTGAACAAAAAGAGCTGTCAGTAACTGTGGTCTCTGTAGGCTGATCTAGCCTCACTGACAGATAATAAAAGCAATTTTACCCAGAGGGGTAGCGGATAACATATGAAGCAGTCTAAAAAGGGAGGGTGATTTGCCAAGTGAATGATTATCAGCAAAAGGCTATGTCGCTCTGTACAATGTATATCTAAATGCGGATGTGCAGCTTTTTCACAATCCAGAACGCAGAATACAGTATATTGTACTGCTGCGACTACAGGTATAATGTTCCAAAATTACAGAATGGCCGTCTCCCATAGACTCAATTTTATTGAAATAATCCAAATTTTTGAAAATTATTTCATTTTTCTCTGTAATAATAAACCATTACCTGGTAATAGAGATGGGCGAATTTGACCCTTTTTGTTTCGCCAAAAAAGTCGCAGACGCCCATTAAAGTCTATGGGCGTCAAAAAATTTTTGCCACACGGCGAAATTTTGACGCTCTTTTTTTTTTGACGCATGCCGCCATTCAAGTCTATCCCTACCTGGTACTTGATCCTAACTGAGATATAATAAATCCTTATTGGAAGCAAAACCAGCCTATTGGGTTTATTTAATGTTTACATGATTTTCTAGTACCCTTAAAGGACCAGTGACATCAATTTTTTTTTTAAATCTGTTGGTAAACAATGAAAAAAAAAGCACAAAGACAAATTAAACTTTGAAATTGCTAAGTCTTTATTAAGAAATAACTTACCGAATCTGCTCCTCTTCAGAAAAGGCGACAGGGCGATCCATCGTGCGGTGCTCGATTTCTCCTCCCTCGCTATCTCCTATATGGAAGGCAGTGAGGAGAAATCGAGCGCCACACGATAGATCACCTTTTCGGAAGAGGAGTGCAAGCAGAGTTTCGGTAAATTATTTCTTAATAAAGACTTCGCGATTTCAAAGTTTCATTTGTCTTTATGTTTTTTTGTTGTTGTATATTTACGAATTTCTTTTAAAAAAAAATTTGATGTTACTGGTCCTTTGAGGTATGAAGATCCAAATTACAGAATGATCTATTATATGGAAAACCCCAGGTCCTGAGCATTCTGGATAACAGGCCCAATACCTGTACTACTTCTGATAGTGATGCAGTCACTGCTATTATAACTGGTACTAATGTCGCTACATCTGCCAAAATTTCTGCATTTTCTTATTTTAGTATATAAGTCTAATACAGGTATGGGACCTATTATCCAGAGTGCTCAGGACTGGTAGCTTTCTGAATAAGGGATCTTTCTGTAATTTGGATCACTATACCATAATGCATGATTATGGTATAGTTACATCTCCTGATTTTAAGTTTTCTCTAATTTTAAATTGTTGTTTTGTGGTCCCATCTATATATTATGCCTAATGCATTTCCCTGATTTTAAATTTTTACTGGATTTTGCACCTTTTTTTTTTCAGGTCCCCTGAAAAATTTAAACTTGGGGTTCTACTGTACATCTAATGATCTCATTCTTTTATTCATATTATATCTAATAGGGATTTATGCAGTTCATCATTTCTTGGTTCAGTCAGAATCCAAATCCTCCACAAAATAATTAGCCACATACTGATCTGGCTCTGAACCCAAATTTGCATAATAAAATTGAAGGAAAATTATTGTCTGTAGACAAAAATGTAATGTGTTTAGTGATCCAAACTTTTAAAATGACTGCACTTAAGGGTTTGAATTCTGCTTATATATGAATATGATACTGCAAAGGACTAGCAGTTGGCTAAATCCCAAGGCAAATACTAAATTCAGTGCATTGTTAATTTATAGTACTTCTAAAATCGCCAATAACTCTGTTAGCTTTTTTTAACTAGCTCTGCTACTACAGTAAATTATTCCTACTTTCATAATAATTATACCTACTGCTGTTAACATGAATATTTCTGCTAGTGTTAAAGGGGTGGTTCACCTTTAAGGTAACGTTTATTATGTTGTAGAACGGCCAATTCTGAGCAACTTTTCAATTCGTTTTCATTATTTATTTTTTTATAGTTATATAGTTATTTGCCTTTTTCTTCTGACTCTTTGCAGCATTCAAATGGTCGTCGCTGACTCCCTTCAAAAAACAAATGCTCTGTAAGGCTACAAATGTATTGTTATTGTTACTTTTTATTACTGACTGTTCAGTAGGGATGCCCGAATCCACTATTTTGGATTCGGACGAACCCCCGAATCCTTTGTGAAAGATTCAGCCGAATACCGAAACCGACCCCTAATTTGCATATGCAAATTAGGGGTGGGAAGGGGAAAAATGTTTACTTCCTTGTTTTGTGACAAAAAGTCACGCGATTTCCGTCCACGCCCCTAATTTGCATATGCAAATTAGGATTCGGATTCCGTTTCGGCTGGGCAGAAGGATTCGGCTGAATCTGAATCCTGCTGAAAAAGGCTGAATCCCGAACCAAATCCTGGATTCGGTGCATCCCTACTGTTCAGACCCTCATATTCCAGTCTCTTATTCAAATCAAGGCATGGTTGCTAGGGTAATTTGGACCATAGCTGCCAGATTGCTTAAGATACAAATTGAAGAGCTGCTGAATAAAAAGCTAAATAACTCAAAAACCTTCAATAATAAAATATGAAAACTCTCAGAATATCACTCACTACATCAAACAAAAAGTTATCTCAATGGTGAACAGGCCCTTTAATGATGTTGCTTCGACTTTTCACTCTGCTGGTGTCCATTCTAGTTCTAAAGCCAGTGTATAATATATATATATATATATATATATATATATATATATATATATATATATATATATATATATATATATATATATATATATATATATATATATATATACACACACACACACACACACACAATATATATATACAATATATAAATATATATAAATATATATAAATATATATATATATATATATATATATATATATAAATATATATATATATATATATATATATATATATATATATAAATATATATATATATATATATATATATATATATATAAATATATATATATATATATAATATATATATATATATATATATAAATAAATATATATATATATATATATATATTGTATATTTATATATATATATATATATCTGAGCATATCTATATCTATCTATCTATATATATATATAGGCTCAGAACTTGAAATAGCAATGATTGCCAGAACCGGACCTGTCTTGTTTTCTAGGCTGGATACAAGTTGCAGCATCCAAGGCAAGAATTATTAAATGCATGTTAACACAATGAGAAAACAATTGATACAGAGTCCTTTTGTGGCCTCCACATTCCCACAATGAGTTATGTCACTAGTCAGGGGAGTTCTAGTTGGTAGCTAAATTCCTAATTGTCTTTTCTCCATGGGTTAAGCTGGATATAATGGCTGGAAGATGAATACTTTGATACACACAGATAGGAAAAGGTAAATACATAGCTTTAGGCTAATGGCAAGACAGAAACAGAAATTCAAAAAATGATTTTATGCTGACGTGTCTTTTACCTAGTGAAAGGCAAACATTAAAGCACACTATTCAGGCTATTAAGAAATAGCAAGCAGAAAGTACACTGACCTGACGTACCTGTGCCTGTATCACAATCAGTCACATCTTCATCATCGCTGCTGATGAAACATTCTGCTGATGAGCCTATATCGTCTGTTAGCTGCAAGAGAGAGGAGAGACAAACACTTGGGTCACAGGCAGTTCACGTATCACCCCCATCAACTTAATGTATTGCCATAAAAGATGGAACTTAATTTAATATGGCAATAACAGGCTATCACAATGTACACAATCAGGTAGCCATTTATGTATTAAAGGAACAGTTCAGTGTAAAAATAAAAACTGGGTAAACAGATAATAAAAAATATTTCTAATATAGTTAGTTAGCCAAAAATGTAATGTATAAAGGCTGGAGTGACTGGATGTCTAACAGAACAAAACCAACTTCCTGCTTTTCAGCTCTCTGACTCAGTTAGTCAGCGACTTGAAGGCCACATTAGAAATAACTAGTGAGTGGGTGCGGGCCCTGGCCCGCTTGCACCCCCTGCTCCCCCGGTAGTTCCGCCACTGGATGGCCGAGAAGCAACAGTGCCAGCTGGGATATAATTCTGGGATGTTCACACTTCCACTATACTTCATTTACAAACTGAAATCTGTAACATGAATATATTGTATAACTAAATACAGTATAATAGAAAAAAAGCTGCATAATTGCATGTTAGCCCTTTACAATAAAAACTTTTATTCATTTTTAAGACCTGTGAGTGCGGATCTTGCTTGTATGTTGGAAATTTCGTTTTTGATACTGCACCCAGGCAACTGTAACCTGCTGTCGAGAGTGCCGGCTTTGGGATTGACTCTATATATATATATATATATATATCTCAACTTTCATGAGTCCCAGGCATTGCATTAATTATTCCTTTAAAAAAGTATTTCAAATCTGTATTCCAGTTACACAATCGTTTATATAGCAATACTTTGCTTAGTTTACAGTTTTCCTTTCCTTAATTATAATCAACTAAAGATCACTCTATCCAGAGGGAATATAAATCCAAAGGCACGAAAGACACAAACCCTGACTTTGTACAAAGTTCATTTTATTTTATCACTATATTTCAAGCTCATATGGAGAGTGTTAACATCTGTCCCTCTTGCTTGCAGCACAGCAGTAATACCAGCATCTGTCTAGCAGAGTGAACTAAGAGAGAGGAGCCTCAGGGTTGGCTTTCTCTTTTATAGCACCACAGATCTCTAGCCCCCCCCCCACCCCATTCCTATTACTATAAATTCAATTTAAGAAAAATAAACTTAATCCCCAACACAAATTATAAATAAAGGATGTACCCATATTATATACAAAGCAGGGGAATCTGTACAATCTTTCCCTTACAATACTTGTACCTAGTTTCTAGCTGAGATACAATGCACTTTTTAAAATAATTGATAAACACATGTAAGAGATGTTTCTGTTTTTTACAAAGAGCAAAGTGTATCTGTATTATACACAGAGTAAGATATTTCTGTATACAAAGAGCAAAATATATGTTTTATACAAAGGGTAAGGTGTATCTGTTTTTATACACAGAATGAGATCTATCTGTATTATACACTATAAACTGATTTTTCTGTCTTAAAGTGGACCTGTCACCCAGACACACAAATCTGTATAATAAAAGTCCTTTTCAAATTAAACATGAAATCTAATTTCTATTTTTTATTAAAGCATTCATAGCTGGTGTAAGCTCATTTAAAAATCTCAGCTGTCAATCAAATATTGTCTGCCACTCCTCTATGCCTTAGTTCTACAGTCGGGCCAGACAATTACTTTCAATTTTCATTCAGCAATTCCTAGATGTCACTGCTCTCCACACATTCCCCTGTTCTTTTCACCATTTAATTGTGTAACCAGTGCATGGGGATGGACATCAGGTCCCCCATTCTGGTGCACAAACAAGATTCTGAGATGATGCAAGGCTTGTCTTAATAACACTGTCCACCAGATGGCACCTGCCTGCTTGCTATAATTATGAAGGAAACAAGATTCAAATAATTTATATTGTGTAATTAAAGTTCATTTTGCTTGACTAATGTGATAAAATAGGATTTGGAATATTTTTTGTGGGTGACAGGTCCCCTTTAAGATCCTTGATCGAAGGTATCGGCATCTCTTCCCCCACGTTCCTACTAAAGAAATTCCCCTCCCCTTCTTTGTCAGATGCCAGCAAGCAGGCGACAGTTGATGATTCATTGCTTTTGCTGATTCTGCACCCAGAACATTAAGGGGTTTCTATTCCCACCTGTCCCCAAGTACATTCTTTCTTAGCTGAAGTGCATTTACTTCTTGTAGGACAAACCATCACCGTGAAGAGAATCACTTTATATAATATACATTGGCAACACTTATTACAGCTCTGTGTTTATCCTTTGGATTGTAATAGGGAAAACATCACAATTTGTATTCAATATTATGTCTTATGATAATGAAGTGTTTCTTTGGCTCACACTGCTTGTGCCCTTTAGCATATACAGGGCAAAAAAATGTGCTTTTCACCCGCTTTAGAACTGACCAGAATAGGGTGAAAAGGACTAAGCTGGTTAATACTGCAATTGCAGTTTATTTATACAAAAAGTTAAATTTACTAATTTATTAATTATTTATTAATTTGCTGTTCAAGTGCAAGGAAATAGTCCAGGTAAGCGGTGGCCTATAAGCTTCCAAAAAACTTTTATCAGCCCAGAATTCTGCAGGTGTAAGCAGGTTGGTGCAAGATGAAGCAGGAGCCCTGAATTTTGCCTGCTCCATTGTGCAATGAATGTGCTTCGCTCCAAGGGGCAAATTCACTAAGATGCGAAGTTGCGCCAGGCGCAACTTCGCCGCACTTCGCCAGGCGTAGTTTCGCCAGCGCTTCGCAAATTCACTAAAATACGAAGTTGCGCACAGTGGTAGCGTAAGGTTGCGGAGTTGCGCTAGCGCTGTTTCGCTATATAAAGCGAAGTTGCGCTGGCGAAGGCTAATTTGCATACGGCACGAAATTCAAATTTCAATGGAGGAACACGTATCTGCACTACAAATGCCTAGAAAACCTTCAAATCAGCAAATAAAATTTTTATTTTGCCCTACACATGTGCCCACTGTCTAGGTAAGTTGCCATGAGTCAGGAAATGTAGGGGGGAGGAAGGGGAGCCCCAAAAAATTTTCGATCTTTTTCAGCCTATCAGCCATCATGTAGAAAACACGCCAGCGTTTTTTGGGACTTAGAAAAAATTTTTACTTTTTTTTAAACAATCCCTATCTACTCTATTGCGCTTCGCCAGGTCTGAGGTGGCGAAGGAAGTCTAGCTTAAAAAGGTAGCGTTCACTGCACTGCTCAAGTTAGTGAATATCGTAGTTTCGTCGCTAGCGAAGATTCGCCTGGCGTAAGGTTGTGAAGTAACACTAGCGAAACTACGCCAGTGTTCGTTAGTGAATTTGCGCAGTAGCGAAAATGCCAAACGCTAGCGAATTAACGCTAGCGCTCGGCGCTTCGCGCCTTAGTGAATTTGCCCCCAAGTGCAGAGAGCTCATATACACAAGTGCTTTGGTATATTGTGCCCATTAGCACACAAAACCCTCACATATATATACAATTAGCCCAAATGTCACTGTGAAGTCTGAACATGCTGTGTGAATGATTTGCATCTACATTATTCATCTGCTTGGCCCTTGTCTTCCTATTACGCATGCAGTATTGCCAAGATGGGGGCAAAGGTAGCAAATTGGAAAGCTATGATCATGTTGTGGTGTATCTATACAATCTTAGAAAACAGCAATAACAAAGAAATATATGAAACTCGGGTAATTTGTGTTGTCACTTCCTAGCTGTGCTCTCTCTCTGCAAAACTGCAAATACCAACTGCCAATCTTCAGCATTATTATGGCCCAAAACTCAAGCGCATGCAAACAAGGGTTATAGACATCGAGTAATCGGATGTTATTTGTGATCGAAGGTATTTATAACAGGCACATGATGGGTTAGTGCATTTACCATCTTTTGAGTAGGCACAGTAGATGTAAATCTGAGGGGGTCGCGTAATGACTACTAAAAAAATAGCCAATACTGCTATGAAGGATTTCTGACAGAACATAACGGGAACTGCCTCACAAGCGGAATGTAACATAGCCATTCCTGAGTCAGTCAACACACATCCAGCATATACAGATAATTATCAGGAGCAGTGAGAGATGCAAGGGAGAGGAGAATATAAACAGGAAAAGCAGAATTGCCTGTCTGTCATACAAACTTTCAGAGTCCCTTCATTGTCCTCATAGGCAGCCTCTCCCATGCCATGTACAATACATTTCAAGCACAACTTGTCATTAGACATTCTCTAGTCTTGCCAATCTCTCTGACTGTTGCAGCGTCGATTCTGCACCTTTCCCTTTCGCCCCAAGCACATACCTTCCATCCCCAAATAATACATACACACACCACTGGTTTCGAAAGAGATGGTCGCAGTTGTTTATTTTAACACAGTAATAAGAATAAATAACATGTATAACATTTTAACCTTTTACTAACCGTTTGTATAACAAACCTTTAACTTTTATAACATTATTCCCCCACCCAGGGGAAGGAGAATGGGGGTGGGGTGGCTGTACCCCAACTGTAAAGGTAGGTTCCTGTTCCATTCTCCCAAGCCCTAAACCAGGCTGCCTACATTCCCAGGACCCAGGCTTACCTTGCTACTTCCACTCACTTTGAAATACCCCCTTTTAACTTCCCATGGGGGTCCTTGTAAAGGTACCCTCCGCCAACTGCAACTTAAACCACCCATCTATGGGAGGGAGGGTGGGATGCTGCCTCCACGTCCTGGCGCCGAATGTAAGTATCACCTCTTCTCCTACAGGAACCGCAAGCCCAGGGTCCCTCCAGCCAATCACCGCCTGCAATGGAAACAAGGGGCGGGGCTGGCGCACTCCTACGCACCGTCAAGGCCCTGCTACCCCTACCCAGGTCGTGGGGTCCCAAGACCATGGACCTCCACTTTTTGCAGGTCATGGGTACCTGTTCCTTCCCCCAGTCCCCTGCTGACTTCTGATCTCTTTGAGCCCTTTCTGCTTTGAAAACAAAAATCCAGATGCCATGCCCATTTCTCATGAAGAGGCTGTAGCTCTCTCTTCTCCCAAACCAAGCAGTGCTCTGTCACTAGTCCCTGACAGTCTTCTGCTAAAGATACACTCTAAGAAATAACTGCATGCACATATCAGGGAGAGGAATTTAATAAATCATAAGGAGACTAAGTAGGGAACAAGAATGTACAAATGACAGACCTCCCACTAAGTGCTCTCGGTGCACAATATTCACCTTGACATTCAAACTGGCAATGCTGCTGAAGGAGATTCTTATCAGTTGCAAGTGACATGATTTCAAGGGGAACGATGAATGGCTGGAGGACTCAGGAATAATATTGTAATGGACCCAGTTCTCCAGATTTGCTTTTTACACTGTACAGTTATAAACTGCTATCTAAATGACACAGGTGAGGTACAGCCGGCACATGGATAATATACTTATCATGAGAATAAGGATTTATCAAACCTATGTCAGGCATTGAAATCAAACAAAAGAGATCATGGGCTTTTCCATATTATCCCCTTTTGCACATACGCATAAGTTTGTGTGTGTGCAGACTTTGGCCAAAGAACTTTTTGAGGGATTTGGGCATGGCAATCCACAGGGTTTGGTGGACTTTGGTTTAGCCGCAGCTAGTTGAAAATGGTTGATAGACTTCCATTGTACTTTTTGCTTTCTGTTCTTTTAGGATCTTTTTGTGGTACTACAGTAGTGAGTCACTGC
Source organism: Xenopus laevis (assembly GCF_017654675.1). Lineage (NCBI taxonomy): Eukaryota > Metazoa > Chordata > Amphibia > Anura > Pipidae > Xenopus > Xenopus laevis. Next base: position 25,111,840 of record NC_054386.1, read on the forward strand.
TGTACTGTTACCAATGACCCAGCTTATTCAGGGACATTTCCTATCTTTGCTGAACCATAAGGTTGGCGAAGCACCAGTTCTGGTTAGGTCTTTTGGGTTGATACTAGGAAGTGGAACGGGTGGGGAGAGATAAAAGTGATTTACCTGTTTGCTGTATCATTGGGTAGCTGAGACTATGCAGATTCCCTTCTAAGCTCTGTGTTGTAAAATGAAATAATTCTTCTTGTTCTAGTTTCATTTGTCCTATAACATATTTACTTACATGCTTCAGCTCCACAACATCCACCAGCCTCATCCACCATACCACATGATCCATAGAGGTACCACTTGACAGACCTATGGTGCAGTTTCTTGTAACAATCTATCTTTGTAAAAGTTATATGTATCTCATATTTGTATAAAGTAAAAAGTATTTCTGCCCTTAGAATATAACACTCATGTCTTCTTAATGCTCTGCTTGCACAGACCTCTGGAGCAAACACACAAGCACATGTAAAGCGCTAACAAAAGAACTGTAATCCTATTTAGTGGAGACTTGCGGCTAATGCGATGAATAATCCTATAGAGCATATATTTGTCTGAATATTTATTTTAGCATAACTAAAAGTCAAGCATCTGGGACTGCAGAGGAATTAGCTCCTTTATGAGAGAGTCATAATGTTGCTTGTGCATTGGCAGAAGAAGCAATCCTTCATTTTAATGCACTGTGCAAGCAGCTGAAACTTATCAGCGGTCCTCCTGGAAGTGGAAGATAAATCTGCACCTCCTAGGTCTGAAGAAGCCATACTGTCAGTCTATGATTTGTGCCCTGCCTCAGCTGACTTATAGCTCCTTTAATTCACTGGCTCGCCTTTCACTCCTTCGTTAAGTTTTATCCTTCTGAGAGCACACAAAGGAGTCGTTATTGGCTATAACTCAGCAGACGCAGACCTGCTTCTATAATGCATTGCTGCTACAGGCACATCCAGTGGAAGTGTAGGAATCCTGTGGCTTGGCTCTAAGTCGTTAATATGTGTTATGTAATGTATTATACTGTATAGTATGCATTTGTTAACCCAACAAGCACAACATTACTATTGAGTTATATAGAGTGAGCACGGCACTTCCAGTGTGTTACACAGAGTGCACTTCTTCACCCTCTAAGCACCGTGCTACATTGTACATTACAAGCAAATCACTATTGGCATATAAGAGCATATATAATAAAATTGCGCATCCGCATGTGATAATGATAAATTCATATTTTTAACCCAGGCAAGCCATAACTTGTATGAAGGACATTCACTAACAGTATGAACTGTTAGCAAAAAATATTTACTATGAGCAGGCACAAATGTTATAGTTACATAGTTAGATCGGGTTAAAAAAACACCAAATTCCATTAAGTTCAACCCCTCCAAATGAAACCCAGCATCCATACACACACTGACCCCCTCCATACCCTCACATACACTATATATACCCATATCTGTACTTACTATAGAGTTTAGTATCACCATAGCCTTGGATATTATGCTCATCCAAGAAACCATTCAAACCACTCTTAAAAGCACAGAATCAGCCATTACAACATAAACCGGCAGTTCTTTTCCTCCTAGTCTGAAGGGGTGGCTATTTGTTTATAATGTCCTCTAATGAATTTGTAAAGTGTAATCATGTCCACTTTTTTTTCCATAGAAAACAAGCCCAACCTTGACAGTCTGCCCTCATAATTTAAGGGATTTATTAAAGGTCCAAGTGAATGTTGATTGAAAAAAATTCAAATTTCGAGCCATTTTTCGTGTACTTAGACTAGTGAATAGTCCAAATTTGATTCGAATTTAAAAAAAACTTGAATATCGCAATTTCTCATGTAGGGTCAGATTTATCAAAGGTCGAGGTGAATTTTCAAATGAAAAAAATTTGAATTTCTAGCTATTTTTTGTGTACTTCATTCGAATTTGAAAAAAATTAAAAAATTTGAATATCAAATTTATCATGTACTGTCTCGTTAAAAATTCGACTTTAACCATTAGCCATCTAAAACCTGTAGAATTGCTGTTTTAGCCTATGGGGGATCTCCTAGAACCTATTTGGAGTCAATTGGTGGACTTTGAAAAATTTGGGAAAAACTTTATATCTAATTCATCCGAATGCGCTATTCCTTTTAATTCAGCTGAATACGGACCTATTTGACCAAAAAAAACTTTGACTTAATTTCGATTGGTCTTTTTGAATTCGGATTTCAAAGTTTTTTTTATTTGAAATTCAACCCTTGATAAATATGGCCCTAAGTCGTCCATCCCTCTTAGTTTATTTCACGTCTCTTCACTCTCTCCAGCTCATTTATATCCCTCTTAAGGACTGGAGCATAAAACTGCCTGATGATTGGCACATCCAGTGCAAGGTAAGGAAAACAGCAAACTGAGTGCGCCAATAAACCCTGTGTTGTTCTCCAGCTATACCTTGCATTTATAGGTATTCCTCTGGAATGTGACACACATACTGTACAATGCATTCACAGGCAAGCACTAATTCCAGAGTCATAAAGTTTTGCACCAAACTGTGTTGGGCACAATGGGTGGACAGAATGAATTCTGGGCAAAAGAATAACTGCACCAGTTTTTTTGCATAATTCCTCCTGCCCCTCCTTCTTTTGGTAAATAAGTCTTCAAATCTAAAATGTGTTCTGTAAAGAAGGGCAAACATTGTTTTTATTTTTACTATAGTTTTATAGCTACCCACACTTTCCTTGTACTTGTGCAGTTATTCTTTTGCTTTACTGTATAAGGGAGCAAGCCTCATCCAGTATTAGAGACTCAGATTTCTTACACTTCAACTCTCCTTTTATGAATCGACAATAAGCTTCTACCTAAAGGGGCTTTGGCAATTTCTATATACTTTCCTATTAAGTGATCAGTGAGCCCTGATAGGCCAGCACCCCTGCAGCCATTACAATTGTCCAAACTAGCAACACAGTCTGTTATATAACTGCCAGTAAAGTTATAAAATACTCTCCTATTTTCTCCAAACACTGTGTAGTTGTGTTCTAAGATAAGGAAACTAGTAACCAAGGTTAACCCTGCATACAGCAATACTGAACGTCTATAGATTAGAATTGTGTAGTGCAGAAAATTTTGTGTGAAAATAAATGTAGTACTTATTCAGACAGACCAATCTCTTTGCTCAGCTCAGCCATTTTTAAAAGATCATTTTTTTTGCACAAAGCTTAAAAGAAATTAAAAGGCTGCCTGCATCTTCAATGCATTTTTATTACTTCCCAAATATATATCAGCATCTTAAAAAAAAATCTGTAATAGTGTTTCTTATATTTTGGAATATTTTCTTATATATTTCAGAATAAGCAGGCACGACTTAGCCAGAGAGAGCTATAAATTCCTCATGGACTGCTTCCCTTCAACTGTCCTCCAGGACTTCTGCAGGATATCTTTAGAGCAGTTGGAGAGCTCTACTGTAATAACACTAATCCATATTACACCGGCCTCTCCCAGCACAGGCTGCGCTGTCTGCCGTAAACTCGGTGGCATCCATCACCTGCGGCTGGGCGGTAGATAAAGGGGAATGAGTTTTATTTGCACTGTGTAGAAGACAAAGCGAGGTGATAATATGTCATCTGTTATATTTACGCAGCTGTGCTCAGCAAGGGATGGGACTCTCTGCTTCCTGCAGATTAAACCACTTGAGCCTCTCTGATAGTAATCAAGGTCACCTCTGCAAGGATGTCCCTGCGTCTTTCTCAATGGCTGGAACATACAGGTGATATAGAATCTATAGGATCCAATGCATTTTCCTTTTTTGTATTCAAAGCTGCTTCAAAATACAAATAATGAAACATAACATACAGTATGGCTAGACACATTTCCAAGTGAAACGTGAAGCTAAGATCCAAGGCCTTTTGCATTTTGCTTTGGTTTTAAGCGAGATTTACCTGAACATCCCATGCAGCTTGATTTTATTGCGACTCTCATATGTGACTCTGAACTTTTATTGGATGCGTTTGAATCTTATTTTAAAGGGAAACCAATGTAAAAACAGATTTACTAGTCACAATAAAATCATATCAGTCTGTTTCCAAGTGAGGGTAGAACTACACGGACGATTCCCGTGCTTTTCTGTCGGATCCGATGCTGGGCGACAAAACGCCCGGGTCAAGTCGGATGCGATGGGAAACAAGGTAATTAATACAAAAGTCAGATGGTGTTGCAGCGTTCATACGACAGTCAGATCAGACAGAAACGAATGTAAATCGTCAATGAAATTTAAGACTAGAAATGCAGCCTGCTACAGCTGCAAATTGGTTATCTGACTAGTTGAATCATAAATTATGAAACACGTTAGAAAGACACAGGTGAAGAGCACCTAAAAGTATTGAATTCCTGCATGTGTTTAGGTCATTCATGTATCAATAAAACCAAGTAAATTTAGCACAATAACTTGTAGTTACTGAGTCACACAAAATGCTATAAGATTATCGAGACAATACTCTGATTACTTGATCACTTCCCCCAGCTGCTGGGTCTGCTTTCTATATTGCCGTCCCTTTGGGTGATCATCCAGTCAAGGCAGATATGGCAAATGAGGCTTTTTAGCTGTAGTGAAGGATGGGATGCAATGTTTAAGAGCCAAGAAAAGTAAAAACAGATCAGCAGACAGGGTCCATCACAGCCTATAACCTTTGTTAGCCTTTTTCTGAATAAAGCTGATTTCCATCTTATCACTGCTGAGGAAGTGTATTGTTATGCTCCCATTTTGTACAGCGCTGTGTATCTTGACAAAGGATAGAAAAGTGTTGAAATTAAATCAATGCACATTCACAAATCTGTATTCCTTTGCCACGTGTTGCCCCATTTGCAGATATCTCTATAGCTAAAATTCCCAGATGTTGCCTAATTATCTGCAACTGTAGATAGTTAAACAGCCATAATTACTTTATAGAATAAAATCAAATTGCCTACAGAGAAAGGGAAACAAATGGGCATGGCTGGATATGCATTTTCTCTTAGTTTAATACATTTTTGAGCAATTATAAAAGGGGAGATTTCACCTTAAAGGGGATGTAAAGGCAAAAAAATGAATTCCCATTTTTAACTTTCTATTTCCAATATACTTTGTATTGTTTTCATAATAAACCTGCATGCAGTGAAATTCCCCCTTCGTTTTACTTGCTCTGACTGCTGAGGATAGGAAACTTCAGATGGCGCCAAACTGCTCTGCAGGGAAATAATCATAATTTCAAACAGCAGGGGGGAGCCCTCCCCACCTTACTTCCCTGACCTCGAACAGCTTTGTTTGTTGCCCTTTAAGAGCGGTGGCACAGGCTGCTACTCGGGGAAATAAGTCGCCCAGCGACAAATTGCCTTTTCTTTGGGTGAGTAATCTACCCTAAATGCCTTCCCGCCGGCTAGAATGTAAATCACCGGCGGGATGGCACGGCGGGAGTGCTTTGTTTTCTGAAGTCGTCCGAAGTTGCCTCACAATGAAGCAATCAGAGTGCCATCTCGCCCTACAGCAGCCCGCGATTCTGATTATTAATCAGTCTTGCTGTATCGGCTTCTGGCAGATATTATTTAACTTGTGCGGTTTTGATAATTTATGACGAACCCTAAGCTTAACCTCCCAACTGAAGCCCAGACCACCAGCGAAAAAATTACCTCTTTTTCGGACGACTAATCTCCCCCAAATGCCTTACCGCTGGCTAGAATGTAAATCGCTAGTGGGTTGGCACTCGGAGAGCTTCATTTCCGAAGTCGCTGAAGTTGCCAGTATTTCTAGCATTATTATATTTTAGACTTTATTTCCCCTTTAAGATTAACTTTACGTATGTGGTCCTCAAAGTGGTCCTCTGTCTTTATTTTTCAGTTTTTAATCTGGTTGCATTTCTATTCTGCCTTTCACTTGGAATTTAAAATACCTTGATGGATGGACTTCAATAATAGATCTTTATCATGTATTCGTTTTGTTTAGTACATGGCAACAAATCTAATATGATATTTGACCAATTCTCAGGCCAAACCGACAACAATAATTACAAGGGGCCATGAATTGGGCTACTTTTCTGGAAAGCAAGAGCAGTTGGCACAGCACACCTGCAGTTTCTCTTCACTTCCTATCTGCCAATACACCATACAGTAACTGAATGCATAAGCAAATAACATTTTCAAAGAGATCTGATCCATGAGCCAATCCATAGTACATGAATTCCAGATGTTATCTGAATAGCTATTGCATGACTGGTGCCTCTAAGTTTTATATTGTAGTCAGTGGGCCAGAATGTGTTGTAGCATGTCTGTAGGGTCCATCCACATATGTTCTACAATAATTAAGCAGAGGTCAATGAGATTGTATCTGCATTTCTGGATATGCATAAGCATGAGCTAGGTTTCTATAGGCCATGCAACTGCAACCAACTTGATTTCTGCTATTCTAGCTACAGACCACAAAGAAAACTAACTGCCAATAAATTACTATAGCTTAAGGGGCTGAGCCAAACTTTCCCTTTGGTAATCCTATGAGACTGTGTTTATGTTCATCATAAAAATCTGTGTGTATAGTGTAACTGTGTGGGAAGTAAAAACCTCAATATCTTCGGAAAGGTGGTGCCCTTTAAAATTAAATTCTACATTTTTAAGCCCTCAAAAAAATCTTTTTAGAAAGACTCTCCTTATTCAAGGAGCTAAAAGCAGAATATACTTATATGCCTCTCAGTACCAAGAAATATAGAGGATTAGTATTAGGAACATTGCTTTTGCATTGGGAAAGCACATTGTTGTGTGTGTGCACTTTGAACATTACATGCAAACGCCTTAATAAAGCTGACAAACACTAAAGTACAATAAAAACACATTTGGAGACTGAAGCCAAGTCATCAGATGTGATAAGCAGGGGCGTAACTATAGAGGAAGCAGACCCTGCGGTTGCAGGGGGGCCCAGAAGTGTAGGGGGCCCAGTGAGACCCTAATTAATTAGCAATTTTAATATATCTTGGTAAAATAGGCCAACTTATAAATATTTTGGGGCCCTAAATTTAATTTGCTATGGGGCCCAGTAACAACTAGTTACGCCACTGGTGATAAATGTATGCAAATAATGTCTTTTTAGAAGCCTCAGACAAATGCAAGAAAATGGCATTTGGAACTGAATGGTAAAAAAACAGGAGCAGTGTATACTAAAAATACATTCAACAACTGTGTGTAGCAAGCACGATAAAAGAGCATCATCTATTCAGGTAGCCACGGTACCACTTTAATTTGACTTCTTCCAGATAAGTAAATCGGAAAATGGCAAAACACAAACTCTTTGAATTCTCTAAAAGCATCGATAACCCAAGAGGGAGCATGTCTCCTGACAATCTTTGATTTCATCTCACAAATGACCAGGCTGCTAGAAGTCAATTTTGTTCTCTCATGCTTAGCTTTATTGAATGCCATCAGGGATTGGTGCAGAGTGTTCAGCAATGAGAACAGGGCCTAAATATGACTTTTAATTGTATACGGGTAATTAAAGCAGAGCAACTGCAAGGAACAAACACAGGTGGTGTATGAAATGCTACAAATAGCAAAGCCAAGGTTCTACTTTGTATTTTTCAAGTCTATTATTATTATTAAAAACGACATAAAATCTCAATTTTTGTTTGGCATTAGTCCCAATGACTGACTTATTTTATATTCTGTTATTAATTTTAGCATTATATTTTGTTTTTCACGCACCAGTGAGTAATTGTATTTATTGGCATAAAACCACAAATTTCCGCAGTACTTTACAAGGAATAAACACAAACAGGGGCTATGGATAATAAGTATTTATTCTTATTATCCATAGCCCCTGTTTGTATTTATTCCTTGTAAAATACTGCGGAAATTCGACATTTCAGTTGCAAAAAACAATCTATTAGTGACTCAGCAAAAATAGAATATTGCCTTATGCTGTATTATACTGATTTTAATGTTCCCTCATTTTTAATGATGCAAAAATCCCTAAACTGCATTCCGATAATCTAACAAAGCAGCAGAACTATTGTTGGATCATATTCTTCTTTGAGGATATAGTTAATTATGACAAACAAGACAGTATTTGTCTGATCCAGAAAAATCAGGTTCAGATTCTCTCAAGCAGCTACACAGATTTCCGTCCAGATAAAAATGTATATTAACAGTATTTTTTCCAATGACAAGTGCTGAAATTGAAAGAATAAATACATATAAATGTTTTACCGTCGACCCTGGTGAGGACCGGTTCTTCCTTGTTGTAGTGGTGGCCAACGTTGTTGTGGTCTCCATAATGGTTGTAGACATCTCAGGAGGCATAGATGTGGTTGGTGTTGTACCATGGATGGAAGGGACTTCTCCCATGAGCCTTACACTGCCAGTGATATTTATATTAGGATTGGGCTCTGTTGCCATGCTCAGCACTTTGAGGCCATTGTAATAAAGACCAGAAAGCTGGCCTTGGAATGGACGCCCTCTGTCCTTCCCTCCAATTGCTATCTGTGCTTGAGTGTTGAAGATGGTGAGTGGTCGCCCTAAACATAAGGGAAATAAATGTAATCAATAGTGTGTCACTCCACTAATCCAAACATTCCTGAATGGAGGCTTCCTGATAAATGGCAGTGGTCCTTCTGGCCAAGTCACTGATTCTTTTAACAGCTGTGTACATCCTCTACAATGCTTTATTTGCTTAAACATTTGTAAGCAAAATATATGTTCTGGAGTTTCCTTTTAAGGATCTTCGGATGGAAATTAACTGGTAAAGAATTAATGATGCATTTCTGTACTTACCATGTCTAATTATGGGGTAATAAAGAGGAACACACCAAACCCTGCTTGCGCTTGAGAGTAGTAAAAAAATAAAAAAAGATCCTTCCCGGTAGCAGTGCAATGTAACACCAGTCCCAAAACAGATTATAATATGGTTATAGTATAGAAATAGAATAAAACATTGTGGCATGAGCAGATGCATTGTGTATTTCAACACAACTTTCATAGTCTGAAAGAAAATGAGTACAAATTGACCTAAAGCCATAAGGGTCCACCTTATTATTTGAATATGTAACAAATAAGGTAACCTGCTGGCAATAAACAAAATACATCTATTAGTCCAATACAGCAATATACTCACGCTACTGTCTTACACACGTTTGCAGGATATATTTTTGAGAATAATATGGCTAGCAGAACATCACAAAGGAAAATGCTAAATACTCAGAAGAAAAACATAGTGAGATGGAGAAACAGAGAAAATGCCACACAAAGACGATCCACAGCTTGGCAGAATGAAAGACAATGACAAAAGATACCTGAAAAGTTATGTATTTGACTTTAGTGTGTCCCTTGGTGGGGCAGCCTGAAATGTTTTTTCCCTGTAATTGTTTATTAAGAAAATCTATTACTGCCAGTGGCTTGCTTTGCTGATAGAACAAGGGCTCTGCTGATAGATCACTTTGCCCTTCAATGGTGTAGATGATACTATTGGTTTTACACCTTTTTTTCTTAATTGGTCTTATGTACACTATACAGATGTCTGCTGCATGGCTTTCCTGAGACCCATGCTGGTCCTATGGGTGCACACAGTTAAATTCACAAAGAAAAGAGAACACATGCAGCACTGGGTGGATATTGGTTAACAGAAACAGCAGACTGGAAGTTAATGGGGGGGTGCATCAAATGTTACAGTGGTGCCAATGGTCCAAGTTAATGTTGTTCATACCTTAGGAACTACTGATAGCATTACTGAACCCGTCATTTAGCAACAGAATGGCATATATGATGTTGCCAACAGGATAGCAAATGTTACACAGGCACAGTAAAATAATTATGTAATAGTAATAATGTATTGCTTCCCTAATAAATGTTGCCAAATTTTTCTTCAGTCAGACTATTCTATGCCTAGTGCTTGGAGGATAGTAAGCAACGTGTAGTTTGCTGTATAGCAGTGCCACTATCTATGAAATCTAAATGCTAATCATTTAAAGGAGAACTAAACTCTAAAAATGAATATGGCTAAAAATGCCATATTTTATATACTGAACTTATTGCACCAGTCTAAAATGTCAGCTTCTTAATAGCAGAAATGATCCAGGACTTCAAACTTGTCAAAGGGGGTCACCATCTTGGAAAATGTCTGTGACACTCAAATGCTCAGTGGCCTCTGAGCAGCTGTTGAGAAGCTAAGCTTAGGGGTTATCACAAATTATCAAGCAGAAAGTGAGGTTGGCCTGTAATATAAGATGATATTAAATTCTGATGCTAGTTGCATTGTTTCTATGCTGCCATGTAGTAATTATCTGTATTAATGACTAATCGGCCTCAGTTTTTACTAAGTTTAGTAAATGACAGCAGCACACAGCATGTACAGTGAATCAAAGAAGATGGGAGCTACTGGGGCATCTTTGGAGGCACAGATCTTCCTTGCTTAAGGCCTGTGGTTGGCTTAGGCGAGTACAGAACATGTACTCGCCATTGTATGGCTTTCACATTGTATGATTTTTGGCTGCACATTACACCCAGTAGTTAAAAAAAGGGAACTCCATAAAGGATTAATTGCTGGGGAATATATCCTGATCCCCATTGATGAATTAACTTGTATCCGATGACGAGACAAGCAGCTTGGCAACAATGTCTTATCATCTATTCCTTCATATGATCGACTGTATGATATTGTAAGTACTTTGCATAATTGCTTCCATAAAAATGAATATGAATAGAATGAACATTTGCAGTTGAATTAATAATACTCTACATAACAATCCTGGCTGAACATGATTCTTTCCACTCATTATTCAGGCATAATGGCTCCCTGCTACAAAGAGCTTACAATCTAGTTTTCTTTCAAAATGCAGAAAAATTATATTTACTCATCAAGATTCCAATCCCAAACATAACCACTGAGCCATACCTTTTAGCAGTCTGGACTTGCTCACTTCTAGTAGTTTTTTCTGACTTTAATAGAAGGTCAACTGCCATCTTCAACAGATAAACCCTGTTGCTTGGCTTTTTAAATACCTTTCATGCATGGCTTGCGCAGCACTTTGCACTTGCATACCTCAAGATGGAAATATCAAAATTTTGCAGTAAAATATAATTTTCAAATTGCAATTGCAGTTTCTGTGACTAATGATGGCAACGGCTACTGGCACTAGAAACACTCAGTATAGCATATAGTAGGCAAATTCTGGGCTTACGCAGAGGTAGTCTGTGTAAGACCAGACTAAATTCAGCAGTTTAAGGGCAGATTCGGAGAGATTAATCGCCCGGGGACATATCTCCTCTTCTTTGGGGCGACTAATCTTCCTGAACTGCGCTTAGTTTTCCGAAGTTGTCCAAAATTTCCTTTCGAGGCAACTTCGGAAAAATAAGTGATACGAGTGCCATCCCGCTGGCGATTTACATTCTAGACAGTAGGAAGGCAGGGGAGGCAGTTCAGGGAGATTAGTCGCCTCGAAAAAGAGAAGATATTAGTCGCCGGGTGACTAATCTCCCAGAATCTTACCCTTATACTTTGTACTGTGAATATGCAGCAGTTGCAGATTTGTATGTAACCAACACAATGACTATTGGGGTTTATTCTCATGCCCCACACAACGTGATGTGCCTTTTGTCAACGGACACATTCATCAAGTAATTATTGGATTCATCTAGGAGCAAAAGTTGGAAAAGTAGATCATGAAAATGTTTGCATTATACGGTTATTACAGTGTCACATCCTTGGGCAGAGCTTTAGCAGTGGTACGTTGGATAACAATGGATTCATACATGTACATGCTGGCAGAAGTTCAGGTGACCTGCTGATGAAATGGTTCCTCTTTCTCTGTCAGGCCAGGCTGGGAAAGTCAGTCTGCATCTAGCACTTACGTATGCACTTGCACTTTACAGACTGTCCCCCTCCTCTTTCTATCATTCCCATTGATTTGAATGAATTATGTTTCAGGCATGGGGTGGTAACCACTTGCACTTTACATTCTGTCCCCCTCCTCTTTCTAGAAAGATAGATTTGTCATTAGTGGTTGAATCTGCACTACTGAGGGTGACAATTACCCAGAAAATGCTTTGCCGTTGCCCAACATTTCCATTGCTGGAAGTAGAAAATATTACTTTCTATAATCTGGCTTTATTGCCAGAAAATGTAGCGGTAGGCAGTTTTCCGCCATTAAGCCAGATCGGCGCAAGTAATATGTTTTACTTGTGATGATCACAATGATAGGTAATGGCAGAACATTTTCAGTAGCGCAGATTTAAACATGGACAACAAATATAACTGTTTTTTATTGCACTTATAAACCAAAACAATGATGAGTTTGTTGTATTTTTACTGTTTTGTGACCCAGCACTTGCTTTCAATATAAAGTTTGTATGACCAAACACCGTGCCGGTCTATAGCCTCTGTATTATTTATTTTATATGCATGTTTAACTGTGAAGGCATATGAAAATGTATGTATTTAAATGTATTTAAACAATTTTAAACCTACTCCGCATTGTATATAATTGCAAATAGAGGTCTTGTGACATTAAGGGAATGTTATTTTACTAGTAAAGAATACACACCTTCAATCCCCAAGGTCCTACTGAGGATAAAATTCAATATAAGGAAAAACAAATAGAAGGTGGATAATGAGACCAGTATGTTAAAAAATAGACAATGTATTAATTTACTAAAAAACTGGCCGGCCAGAAAACACAACGAATACTTTATTAATAAATATGCATAAAAACAATTGCTGATTAAATCCAGGTGGGTAATAACTTTTCCTATATAGTAACTGTTCCTTGGTTGTAGTGTATGCTTGTAGATTGACAAAAAAGACTGAGTTGTAGTTCAGCAAGATGGAAAAGTTATTTCAAAATGGGGATATGGATCAAAATTTTCCCATATGGTGAAGCAGTGAAATAAGCAGAGTGCTTTTCTTAGTGAATTAACAGGCAGATAGATGAACGGCTATAGATGGAAAGTCAGTTTCCTAGGAGATGTATTGGGGTGTCCCCCACTCCCTCCTCCTTGTCAGCTGTAAGAACCCCCCAAAAATAATTGGATTGTTCTCTGTTCCGGTTTTTCCTCGAGGGCACAGCCGGGTTTGAACCCCCAGCAGTCTCAGACCTGTTTTATGATTTCACCACTCCGCAGATGGCCTTTTCACAAGGATCCAAGATGGTGCTCAGTCCTTTGTAGTGCGCGCGTTTCACAACGGAACGCAACCTCCGGATCTTATTCACGTTTTTACACTGCTTCACCGATTGCCGGTACTTCGTGATCCGATAGTTCGTGAAAACAATGTAAAGCAGTGTAAAATCGTGAAAAAGATCCGGAGGTTGCATTCCGCTGTGAAACGCACGCACTACAACGGACTGAGCACCATCTTGGATCTTCGTGAAAAGGACATCTGCGGAGTGGTGAAATCGTAAAACAGGCTTGAGACTGCTGAGAGTTCAAACCCGGCTGTGCCCTCGAGGAAAAACCGGAACAGAGAATCTGGTGAGATCAATCCAATTATTTTTGGGGGGTTCTTCCAGCTGACAAGGAGGAGGGAGTGGGGAACACCCCAATACATCTACTAGGAAATTGACTTTCTATCTATAGCCGTTCATCTATCTGCCTGTTATTTCACTAAGAAAAGCACTCTGATTATTTCACTGCTTCACCATATAGGAAAATTTTGATCCATATCCCCAATTTGAAATAACTTTTCCATCTTGCTGAACTACAACTCACAGCCTTTTTTGTCAATCTACAAGCATACACTACAACCAAGGAACAGTTACTATATATATATATTTTTTAAAGGAAAAGTGATTACCCACCTGGATATAATCAGCAATTGTTTTTATGCATATTTATTCATTGTGTTTCCTGGCCGGCCAGTATTTTAGTAAATAAAGCAATAAATTGTATACTTTTTAACATACTGGTCTCATTATCCACCTTCTATATGTTTTTCCCCATTGTAAATAAGCCAGGTTAAATGAACAATGACAATCACATGACTGCTGTCATGATTATACTGTATTTGATCAGCAGAATTTCTATTCACGTATATTTTGGGACAATATTATTAGATTTGTGACTATGGCTACCATTCTAGGAATCCCCTACTACTTCAGCTGAATTAGGCAGCTACATAAGATGATTTCAAATTGATAAGTGCACACTCAGTTGCTTCAAATCATTTTTACATAGGGGCCTACATATAAAGCTAAGTAAAAAGGAGCATAAATACTCCATCTCAAAGCCAGATATCATCTTGTAAATGCAGCATATCTATAAAGCTGTATATTGTAGTATATTTAGATTGATTTTAGGTGTAAAAAGCAACTGGTGCTTTAAAATTCTGTGTAAAACCCCATTACTGTTTTTTATATATCATTCTGACACTGCTCTTTGCACTGGACTTTTCTTAAAGGGATCCTGTCATCGGATGTTTTTTTTTCAAAATACATCAGTTAATAGTGCTGCTCCAGCAGAATTCTGCACTGAAATCCATTTCTCAAAAGAGCAAACAGATTTTTTTATATTCAATTTTGAAACATGACATGGGGCTAGATATTTTGTCAATTTCCCAGCTGCCCCTGGTCATGTGACTTGTGCCTGCACTTTAGGAGAGAAATGCTTTCTGGCAGGCTGCTGTTTTTCCTTCTCAATGTAACTGAATGTGTCTCAGTGAGACATGGGTTTTTACTATTGAGTGTTGTTCTTAGATCTACCAGGCAGCTGTTATCTTGTGTTAGGAGCTGCTATCTGGTTACCTTCCCATTGTTCTTTTGTTTGGCTGCTGGGGGGAAAAAGGGAGGGGGTGATATCACTCTAACTTGCAGTACAGAAGTAAAGAGTGATTGAAGTTTATCAGAGCACAAGTCACATGACTTTGGGCAGCTGGGAAATTGACAATATGTCTAGCCCCATGTCAGATTTCAAAATTTAACATAAAAAAAAATCTGTTTGCTCTTTTGAGAAATGGATTTCAGTGCAGAATTCTGCTGGAGCAGCACTATTAACTGATTCATTTTGGAAAAAACATGTTCCCATGACAGTATCCCTTTAAGTTCTCCAATTGATTTGAATGAATTATGTCAGGCACGGGGAGGTGTAAAAGAAAAGACACACTTTCATAAACACTGCAACTAATTATTTTAAATAGACGATTTCAAGGATCACAGCTTTATAAATACACTGTTTTTTTTCACAGCTCTTTTACATTGTTTTTCTAATGTAAATATTTTTACACCGCTTTATAAATAGGATCCTCCTCTAAACATTTTACATTACAATTTACTTTGATTTTCTTTCTTTTTTGCACAGCAGCTTCAAAATTCAAACAATAGACTGTGCAGGGAAGGTTTTTACCAACGGTCATACAGCATTGAGTCTCAGAGCTGCTGTACCAAAAGAATGATATTAGGTGTGTAAAACTGCTCTCAACCAAGCAATGCAAAAAAATTTAAATTGCAAAATTTTAAAACAGCAATTTTACATGGTTTTTTTTTTTTTTTTGTTCAGTGTCTTTTTATACCTACACATTTCTGAACATCTCAGAAAATAAGATTATTTACATGTCCCAGCAGAATTGTGTGGAGTCTTTTATTGGCACCGCAGTGCACATTTTTCTTTATGCAGATTGCGATCCACTGCTCTTGTTTAATCCTGTAAAGCTAAGGAGTTGTGAAAATAGTTCAATAGCAGAAGTGTTTTTGGATGTTTTCTAATGAGCACATTCATTAAACAAGTTCTTCATCTAAATGGGAAGATTCCAGAAATGCGATCTAGGATCTAGTGAAGATGTTCGTGGGGAATGATGTGACATACTGGCCAATAGCTCAAGCTCTACTAATTGTCATGATGTCACTTTGTGCCATCGCTGCACTAACCCTCACCCCATTTTATCTATTTTGAAAAGAAAAAAAAACAGTCCATGCTGCATGCACCAGAATGCATTATTTTCTATGCAGCCATGCATCTATATTAATTAAATTGCTAGTTACCCATTAGATTTGTTTTTGTGTCCATTTTGAATGGGGCAACTGGTGACCAGCTTATGCCTGTAAAATGAAACATTTCTAAAATACAAAAGCTACAGCACTGATCATTAGTTCACATAAGCACTAAATAGCTGCACCTATCCCAGTGCAACTGGTGGTTATGTAATGTAATAAAAACTACAAAGTTTGCTCTAGACCTGATAACCCGTAGAAAAAAAACTTGATGTCTGTTTCTTAAAAGGCAAAGGTTGCTTACGGGTTGGGTTGCTCGAAGTTACTAGTTCTGTGCAAAGTTTGTAATGTGTATTACATTGATATTTATATATTTAATAGTCCACATTTAAAGGGATTACTTCATATTTATCTTCACTTCTTAAAACCAGGGGATTGAAGAAGAAATCATATTTATATTGTCTGCATCAGGAATCAGAGCATTTCTTTGGCTAAAAGGTACGAGGGCAGAGGAAGAGATGATCTTATGGGGTGGCCAAAAGGATTATAAACAATGAATATACTACAGGTATGGGACCTGCAGAATGCTCGGGACCTGGGGCTTTCTGGATAATGGATCTTTCCATAATTTAGATCTCCGTACCTTAAGGGGCAGATTTATCAAGGGTCGAATTGAAAATTTTTAAATTAGAATTTCAAGTTTATTTTAGTGTAATTCCACTAGGGAATAGTCCAAATTCGATTCAAGTTTAAACAAAAAATTGAAATTCGAAATGTATCATTTACTGTCCCTTTAAGAATTCGAATTCAACATCTAATTGGTGTTTTAGCCTATGGGGGACCTTCAACAATCAATTTGGAGTCGTGTGGTGGACTTTTGAAAATACATTTTTTTTTTTTGGGTGAAAAAACTCCAATGGAATTTCCGGTCGATCCTATTCACCCGAATTTAAGAAATTCTAATTTTTAAATAAACTTTGATTGGTCATTTTTTTTTCATGAATTTCGAGTTTATGGGAGTTTTTATAAACTCCCATAAACTCTAAATTCGACACATGATAAATATGCCCCTAAGTGTACTAGAAAATCATGTAAACATTAAATAAATCCAATAGGCTGGTTCTGCTTCCAATTAGGATAAATTATATCTTCGTTTGGATCAAGGTGAACAAGGTATTGTTTTATTATTACAGAGAAAAATGAGTCTATGGGACACGGCCTTTCCGCAATTCTGATAAAGTGTTTCCGGATAACAGATCCCATACCTGTACAAATATTTTATGTTTGGCTCTACTTTATATTACAAATCTCTTAAATGTATTTATGGAGAAAAACCCAGAGGAATCCCAAAGCAAATCATTAAAAACAGATCCATCATTCAAAAGGAAGAATGTTTATAGTGGACTTTGTTTAAATACTGGCACCACTAGGTAATCAAAAAAATATCTATGATCAAGCAGGGACAAAGGAAGAGTCATATTCCCCCTATATACAGGTTAGCATGTTTTTATTGTGCAAATACCAATTTAACCATGCACCCAGATAACCCTAATATGCATGCATCTGGTATGCAAATGCAAACTGGTTCATTCTCATGGTACCTTTTGGAATTGCAGCTCCCATTCTCTTGAACTCAGGATTCAGAAGTCTTACACCATCTTCCACTCCTGAGATACTGAGCCCTGGAAAACAGGGACCCTGGTATGGATAAAAATGGCTGCCAGAAGTTTCCACAGAAACCACAGCAGCAAGACAAAAAGAAAAATATCAGCTATTCTTTAGTAGCGGGCAATGTCGGTACAAGCACAGCAGCTTAGTCAGCAAAGGCTGCTTTGGAATGGAAATGCCTCATGGATGGGACTGTTGCTGGATATAATCAGGGTTCTGCAGATGTAGGGTGTTTATATGCAATAGCAGCCATCTGCTAGGGACTGTACAACAATCCCTTCACTGAACCCATACCACGTACAAGGATCCCATTGGGCTTGAACAGCATCATCCGTGGTTGCTCGATCCTCCGAGGGTGTAATAGTTGGTAATGTGTTTAAAGAAATGTTGCAGGAAGCGAAACGTGCTAGTGTTGTTTCTGAAGAGGTGAATTACTGTACAATGATTTCATTGCGCTCACATCAGCAGCTGTATAATATAGAACCAACAACCGAAACTCTAAGAACGAAGGATTTGCACTTAAAGGGCATTCATAGCCAACAACAGCAAATGTCTCTACATACGTAGAGAATGAATGGTTTAATAGTCAGCATACGGTATGCTGTAGCAGAACTCATTGACTAAGTAAATGTTTCTTAGATGCATACAGCCACTGACACTAGCTGGCATAAAGCATAATTGGAAAAAAAAACCCTACTGAGGTACAGATGCTACAGCTGAGAATATATAATTGCTTAAATCTTCCATCAAAACAGATAAACGCTTCATGGCTGCACCACATACTTTTCCAAAATGAAAAGTGGAAGACTGAAACATACTTCAGAATAATCCCAAATGCCTACACCATTCTACTCTGACATGCCTCTCAAACTAATTGCATGTTACCCTTACATTATTTTTAGAATTGATCATCTTTCCCTGCCTTTATACCGGAATCTGGTTTCAAACCATCATAGTATGGCATGCTACAGAAGTTCACAACTACCACAAAATCAAATTCAGCTCTAAATAACAGGTTATGCAGTATATCTATTTCGTTATTCCAGGATCTGATTTCAGTCCAGACAACAGGTTCCTTATCTCTTTCATCCTTTGTCTATCCAGTCTCCAACTCTTTTCTCGTTATCCACAAAACAGAATCCCTATACTACTCTGACAAGCCAATAGGACCTCGTCGCTCACTCTCTATCCTCCCAGTGCCCTTTACCTTTTCTTATATGTTATTCTCTAAATGTTTATCAAAATATTTCCCTCATCACTGAATCTCTTGTACCTTTTTTAGCCCCTTTCCCAAGATTCACGCGCTATGTTGGTCCTTACATCAGGCATCGCTACCCTGGTCACATATGAGTCAGCTTGTTCCCTCTGTCCATTTTTGTCCTAATTATTATAAATTATTCTCTTCCCAAAACACATAATTCAGTGATCAGCTAAGTCACTTGATATAACCAACCTACTTAACCTGATATTCTAAAGCATCTGCTGTGCATCCTTGACCTGCTCGTCTTTAACTTTATACAGCGCTACCCGAGGTAACCCTGAGCCACTTCATTTCTGCTTTAATAAAGGAAAGCTTATTCATTTTAAGTACAGTAAGACAGCTGTGAGCAATGAAATTACTCTACAGAATTTCAACTTGAATTCTTTTTTATTTGGGAAGAAACAGCAGTCATTTACTCATGATAAAGGAATTCTGCGGTAGACACCGCTAAAAATGACAGCAGAACAAGGTGATCCATGAAACCCATGGGGAAGAGATCACAGAACCAGAGGGAGAAGGAGCACCTGACTTCAATACTGTATGTACTATACAATTCACCTTGTGCCTCACATCTGCAAAGGTAATAATTTCAGAATCATAGTTTCAAAGAAATCATTACTTCTAAAAATCTGCCGCAAGAAATAATGACAGGGCCAGTTCTCTCTCTGTCTGCTTAATATGCAAGCTCGTGCAAAGCATTGTGAAAAACAAGTATACAATGAAAAGATCATCACTGTGCAGTCTTGCATGGTGGTTTTTAGGACCCTTTTTTAATCAACTGCTCTCCCAACAGCTTGGCAGCCCGGTGATACATTACATACACAGATGGCACCTTTTATTGCACTGTTTAAAGTCCCCTATCCTGCTATAAGAAGGAAAAGAGGGTGTGATTTTTGCCAAAGCTGAAGATGAGCTACTGTAACTCCCAATAATTCTGCAAGTGACTTGACTTATGTGTATTTTCTGTAGGTGGCATCCCTGATCCTCTTGACCACCATCACTTATCATTTTTCCAAATTCACTTGAAATCCCTACAAGATAATTACTGTAGATCAACAACAGCCTTTCCCAGATAGGGCAAGCTGGAGGATCCATCCAGTACACAGAAAGACAGACAGATGGACAGACCAACTTAGAAGACTGATAAGATATCGCTGAATGATGACGTACATATATACATTTGCAAAGTCTTTTCACTACACTGTGACATTCTTTTCAGGGAAAACAATGAAAATAAAATCCAGAAATAAACTCCTAAATAAATTGTGCCTGGAAATGGTCATCTGCATCTTGTAAATGAATGTATGTTCCCAGATGCTGCTGGAGAGGGTTTCCATGCACCAAACACAATAAACCATCAGCATTAGATGGTGCTTAGGGCAGCCAGAGACTAGGTCATGCCACTACATGGGCCAGACATAAGAAACCTTGGTTTAAGGATCAAGTGACTCGCAGCTGTATGAAGTAAACTGGTTCTCAGATTACAGAAAAATGTTCTCGCTGTCTTACACTTCTCCATCTTTATCCTCTGTTTTATTGCAGCTTTTAAATCTTTAACAATTTGACATTGTGATCATGTTATGATAACTTTTAGGTCAAGTTAGTTTTTATTAATTCATCTCATAAATATATATATACACACACAGGCAGGCAGGGAGATAGCCACGTGTGTCTATATATATATATATATATATATATATATATATATATATATATATATATATATATATATATATATATATATATATATATATATATATATATATATATATATATATATATATACTGTATACATGTATATAATACAATGAATGACATAAAATTAATGTTACATTCTTGTGATAAAATAAGAGATGCTCTTAATATGCTCTGCCTCTTTTTTTTTGGCATCCATTAATAGAAAGTGTTTAACAGGCATGCATAGAAGTATAGGGAAACCATGCAGGGAGAAAGCATGCTTAAGAATTCCATGCCACTTTACAAGGATGGATGAACACCTTTACCTTTGTCTTGCTGCCCATCTTCAGGAGTACGAGATATTTTAAAGGGCAATTTGGGTTTCTGGTGCAGCTCTGTGTTCCCTTAAAAAAATATCATTATCAGTGCAATCTCTACAGACCAGTTTCCACAATATAAGTAACTGTACATACAACGCTGCATGCCTGTATACCAGTGCCCATAGTGCACACATAATTCAAACTATTCAGGTCCAGCACTTCTTACTCAGTTTGGGCAGCTCAGTGTCTACATTTCTGACCTTACCTGTGCAAGTACATATCAATCTCTTCTCTATATTCCATGCTTGGTTTTGCATATATGACTTGAGAGTTTGCAGTTTGTCATAACACAGTGGGTTTTTTTTTCTTTAGGAAATTACAAGTTAATGTCAAACATTGTCAGAACACCCTTCTAAATTAGCTTTATCTAATACAATATTGGATACCACAAATAGTGCTGTTCGTTTATTAAAATAAAAAAACGACAGTATGCCAAATTAGCAATATAATTTGGATGCAGTGAATATCTATTCCTATAACATGATGGGATGTTGCCAGGATAATGTCTTGCTGGTGTAGAAGAGTACTGGGACAGCCTTACTGGTGTCAGTTTATCTAAAAGTAAACATTTTTGTAAAGGAAGACTAGTTCAGAGCCTGTGGTGGGAGGCCCCATTAAAGAGTGCAATCTGAGGAGGTTGATAAGGAGTCCGGTTCAGGCAAAGGCGATCTAGTAAACAGCTATGACTTTAGTAAAGAGGGTGAGGTGTTAAGCAAGGTCACCAAATAAATGAATCTTTGCCCAATTTGGACCAAATCAGGCTGATCTGATCATTTGGCAGTCAGGTCAATGATCGGATCATAATGGAGATTTAGGCACAGCCATTGAGAGAGGACTGCATCAACGCACCACCCAAGAGGATTTTCAGACCCGCTCAATTGCTATATGCCAGAAATCTATTGGAGAAGCAGTCAGTGACGGCCCATATGGGCAGCTATGCTCTGAATTGGCAGCTTATATCTGCCCTTGTATGGCCACCTTAACTCTCTGGAGTAAGATCTTTATACTGAAATTTCCTGTACCAGTAGAACTTTATGGAGAAGCTTTCACCGTCCTGAAGTCAGATATTATTATTATGATGCTCCTTTCACCAACAGTGTTCAGTCACTTTGATGTAACTGTTGGTCAGCATTTACTCTCTATCTTTGAGTGCAAGACTCTATGATGCTCTGTCTCTGAGGTCAGACAGGCCCAGATTCGTGAAAAGGCCATCTAGGCCCGGGCCTAGGGCGGCAGGATTTTAGGGGGGCAGCATGCTGCCCAACCTCATAGCATGCTGCCCAACCTCATCGACAATAATTTTTTAAATTCCCATGCGCCAATCCCCATTGCTTCAGTCCAGATGATGAAAATTTGCACGAATAAAGGGGAGGGAAGAGGGGCCACGAACGCAGGCCTAGGAGAGCCCACTACGTAAATCCGGCCCTGAGGTCAGATCACTGGATGGGAATTTTCTCCAGAGTTAGTTCCAATGACTTTATCTATGGGCAGAGTATTTCGGTCTCAGGTTATGTCTCTTAATGTCTTCAACTGTGTCTGTGGTATATGCAGGGCCGCCATCAGGGGGGGACAGGGGGGACAAGCGTACCGGGCCCGGGCATGAAGGGGGGCCCGGCAGCGCTGCATTTTTTTGAAGATCCGGGCCCCCCTTACGAGCGCCCGAGCCGTACATCTTGCCTCTTCAGTGCCGAATGCGGAAGTGCCGAAAAGCCGAAGCCGATGCGACGAAAAGACCCCAAGTCACGGAAAAAGCCGAAGTCCCGAAGTCACGAAGCGCCGAAAAGACCCGAAGTCACGAAAACAGCCGAAGCCGAAGTCCTGAAGCAGCGCAAAGACCCGAAGTCACGAAAACAGCCGAAGCCGAAGTCCTGAAGCGGTGAAAAGACCCGAAGTCACGAAAGGAGGCGAAGTTGAAGTACTGAAGCCATGAGTTCAATTCTACTGAACACCAGTTTGTGTTTTTTTTTTTTTAATCCCCTGGCCACCAATGTATTATTTTAATATTCTATAGGCCCCTGCCACCAATCTTTTTTTTAAAACTTTTGTTTTTGGGGCCCCAATTTTTTTTTTAACTCGTAAGGGGCCCCTTGCCACCATTGTTTTTTTTTGGGTTTTTTTTTAAAAAAAAAAATTAATTTTCTTTTTGGTGGCCCCAAATTTTTTTAACTTGTAAGGGGGGCCCCTGCCACCAGTTTTTTTTTTTTTTCAAAAAAAAATTATTTTTTTTTAAATTTTTTTGGGGCCCCAATTTGTTTTTAACTTGTAAGGGGCCCCTGCCACCATTTTTTTTTTTTTCAAAAAAATTTTTTTTTCTCCAAATTTTTTTTTTGGGGCCCCAATTTGTTTTTAACTTATAAGGGGGCCCCTGCCGCCAATGTTTAATTTTTTTTTTCAAAAAAAAATTAATTTTTTTTCAAATTTTTTTTTGGGGCCCCAATTTGTTTTTAACTTATAAGGGGGCCCCTGCCGCCAATGTTTTTTTGTTTTTTTCAAAAAAAAATTAATTTTTTTTCAAATTTTTTTTTGGGGCCCCAATTTGTTTTTAACTTAGAAGGGGGCCCCTGCCACCAATGTTTGTTTATTTTTTAGTTTTTTTTACATTTTTTTTGTTGGGGCCCCAAGTTTTTTTTAACAGGGGGCCCCTGCCACCAATGTTTTTAAAAAAAAAAAATTTTAATTTTTTTTTTTTTGGGGCCCCAATTTTTTTATAAGGGGGCCCTGACCATCAATAGCTTTTTACAACTTGTGTGGGGGGGGTTACTTTTTTAGCGCTGATGTCTGTGTGGTCTTTTAACTGCGATGTGGGCGGGATATGGGGCGGAGCTTGGTCGTCAGTGTGGGCGGGGCCCAGGGGGCCCCAAAAATTTTGTTGTACGGGGCCCCGTGATTTCTAATGGCGGCCCTGGGTATATGTATTCTTTGCTACTTTAATACTTTCATGGGTGGATATTCTGCTTTTCATATTTTCCATGGATATTCAGGATAGTGTGTGGCATTAGCATGCACAGAATCATGAATCTAATACCCCCCACTTTAATATGCCCATTTTAGCTAGCAAGACAACCAAACATTTTCAAACCTCATTACATTCTGCCTTAACATGGAATGTCATTGATGTATGCTTGAAGTGAAACAGCAGTGTACCAATACTGTAGTCCATTCTATTATAAGGAATCCCAAACTATCCATGAGCTCGTAGTTCTTTTAGATCTGCCCTTAGATTTTTTTTTAAAAAACCAAACTCAGAAAACATTAACTTTTTATTTTCTATGAGCATGCAGTGGTACAGGTTTCTGTCTGAGTGGAAAATAACGTTTCAAAATCCTGGAGCCATCTTTGTTGATTTATGTGCCCTGCTAGCTGGAATGTCCTGCAGCAATATAAGCATTGGAGCGTATTGTGCAGCTGATGTAAGTGACCACTGGAGGAGGGGAACTCGAGTATAAAACTTGCCAGCAATATGAACCTAAGGCAGTAGAAACAGTATAGCTATTTCCTACAACAAAATAAATACAGAGATATTCTGCAAGAAAGAAAAAAACCTTCAGTCAAGCAAGTCGACATTTTCTATTTATTCTAATGGGGGATTATTTATCAAAGTTCATATTTATCTTAATATTTTCTGAAAAAAACTCAGACCAAATTCGCACAGGTTTTTTGGGCTTATTTATTAATACACTTTCCCGAAAAAATTTTGTGGGAAAAAATCCAAAAAAACCCCAATTTTTTCGGCTCTTTCATCCGATTTTCACGTTTTTTTTCATCCGAAAACAAATATTTTTTTTATAATTATGCCTGAAAACTTCAGTGTATTGCCAAAAACCCAGCGCACGTAAAAAAAATCATTGGGACTTCTCCCATTGACTTATATGCAACCTCGACAGGTCTGAGATGCCGGATTTTCAGACTCTGACTTTTCCATCCTCTGGGTTTAATAAATTCGTGATTTTTTTTTTGAAAAAGTTAGATTTTATAAAAAAAACAAAAACCCCCTTGATGTTTGGACCTTCAAAGGACCATACCAGGAGAAGCTTCCGTCTCCCTATTTGCCTGTTTAGCTTAAGAAATAACAAGGACCATATATTTCCCATGCAAAGGAGAAAATACAGCATTCTTTATGGGACAATTTTAACTGACCTGGAGTAGG
Source organism: Xenopus laevis (assembly GCF_017654675.1). NCBI lineage: Eukaryota > Metazoa > Chordata > Amphibia > Anura > Pipidae > Xenopus > Xenopus laevis. The sequence continues at coordinate 25,136,886 of NC_054386.1, forward strand.
AAAGATGGTCTGCTTGTTAGGAGACATGTAAGGGGGTTATTTATCAAGGTCCGAATTTATCTCAGTATTTCTGATATCCAACTCAGTGCAACTCCGAATTCCCAAATGGACCTTATTTATGAAGAAAAAAGCCCGAAAAAATAGGGTCGTCAAAACTCCAAAAACTTAGGATCTTTCCCCGAAAACTCAGAATTTTTCGGAGTTTTCCTGCACACTATGGATTTTTCTGAGTTTTTTGCGCCGAAACATCGAAATCGGATATCAGTACGGTTATCAGTGCAGACACCGGGACCTTCCCCATTGACTTATACAGGACCTCGAGAGCTTTTAGATGCCGAGGTTTCAGATTTGGAGTTTTTAGACGATCAGACTTTAATAAATCTCCAAAAACTTTGAGGTTTGGATATTCAGAGCTTGATAAATAACCCCCTAAGTATTCTGTACACAGAATATTTCAGACAGCGAGTCCTGACCCTGTAAAGTATGCATTATACAACAGTGCATCGACCGAGATTGATTTAACACTTTGTTACCTACATAATTGTTATTACACAAAGCACATTGTCTTACCCCAACCTTGTTCCCTAACTTTCAGTTGTATGCTCATGTGTCATCTTGAATTCTTATTTGATTTAATTCAAATACCCGGGATCTCACAAAATGCCCAGGCACTGCATTCCCACCTTAATCTATTAATTCCACAAAGTGTAAGCTGCTCCTGCCGCACACTAATAAAAAAAATGCAAACAGCAATGTGTGTGTGTGTGTGTGTGATCCGAAAGAGTTATTCTAACTTCTCTGCAGGTTTCCCAACACAACGGAATATCAGAACCTGCTGAGATCCGTCTGCTGTTGCCAATGCATCGTCTTTTGTACAGAGCTCTGATTGATTCAGTGCTAATTATGACAATTATCCCTCAATCCACAGGCTTTTCAATGATCTATGCAGGTGTCCCTATTATTAATGCTGCCCCTGTGGCTTTGCATATGAAAGATCAGCAGAGATTGCTAACTCTGTATTGAAGAGCTTGAAGATGATATGAACTTATTTGTTACGTATCATTAAAGCAAAGAAATTCTTGCCATGCCAGGTGGCTAAAGTAGATCTTTGAAAGAATGGCTCAAACACATATGCAACCAGTGTGGGACTGGCCCACATGGATACCAGGAAAACTCCCGGTGGGCCCAGGTGTCTGTGGGCCTCTTGCTTCAATCCATTTGGCCTATTTCATGGTCATTCCCTATTTCTTTATTGTAACAAAGAGGCTTAATAATGGAAGAATAGAGTATAGTATGTAGAGAAAAGAGACTAGGAGAATAAAGAGGTTGAGTGAGGAGAGGAGGTATAATAGTTTGGAAAGTGGGCCCTCAGCCTAAGGTTTTCTGGTGGGCCCTTGGCATCCCAATCTGACACTGTATGCAACTAAATTGTATAAGCAATGAAATTAGGTGGACATATTGCACCATGTTTGGATTAGGGATGCACCAAATCCAGGGTTCAGTTCGGGATTCAGCCTTTTTCAGGAGGATTTGGTCCAAACCTTCTGCCTGGCCAAACTGAATCCTAATTTGCATATGCAAATTAGGGGCAGGGAGGGAAATCGCTGGACTTTTTGTCACAAAACAAGGAAGTAAAAAGAAATTTCCCCTTCTCACCCCTAATAAATTAGGATTCAGTACGGTATTCGACCAAATCTTTCAAGAAGGATTCGTGGGGTTCAGCCGAATCCAAAATAGTAGATTCGGTGCATTCCTAGTTTGGATAGCACAATGGTTGGCAGATAAATGTACTGTTATTCTGGAAATATGGCATGCAAGCCTTGTGAAAACATGACTACCCAGAAAACAGTAATTCAGTAAAATAGCTGATAATATGGTTGCCTCCAAAGGTTGCGTGGTCACTACCTTATAACAGCATACTTACATCTATCTTCCTTTTAACATTACTATTGCTGCTTGCAAGTATTGTACTCCTGGACTTCATAATGCAATGGAAAAAGTTAAAACTCCATTATCCACATTTTGGTCCCTAATGGGACCTTTCTAAACACTTGATAATGTCAATTTTGTTGGTCTGGAACCAAGATGTTGCTCGTTTACTGGTGTTTGGGTCTGATGTAATAATAATAACAGCCCACCCATGTCGGGTAATTGTCTGTATAAAGGAACAAATAATGGAATATAAAATGTCAATGAAACCTCCCAGGTCCCCGATACACAAAGACAAACCTAAGCCAGGTAGGTGTGAAAGGGTTAATGGTGATCTGGTAAGGTAACAAAGTGGTGGTCATGTCATGTCAAGGACCTCTAATGTGAGGTAGAATTTTAGCTACAAACTGCACGTACTCACTGTCTACAGTTGATAGAGACAGATCACAAGGCTTGCACCATTCGTACCCTGGAAACCGTTAAGATTGGAAACCTATATCCCAGAACCTGTCCACTTGTCCTGGTATCAGAAGTGTTTTGATCATTTATGGAAATCATTGTACCCCTTTTTCTTATGGTAAATATCCAGCAAAGGGTATATAAGCTTGGACAGGTGTGATGTTTAAAGCTCTCCTTGTCATACTTGCCAAGTGGGACATTGTGACAAGCTTCCCAAGATTCCAATGTTTTGTCTAATAATTAATTAAGTAATTCTAAAGAACTTTCCTTGTCGTGGAGTCTTGCTTAATAATAAGGTTCTGGTAAGCAAATTACCAACAGGTCGTTGTCTTGTTGAAACACCTATTTCAAAGGCATTTCCTATTCGGCATAAGGCAACATGACCTCTAAGTATTTTGATGTATTGAAACTGATCCAGGGATCATGGATCAGTTTCAATACATCAAAATACTTAAAAGAGGTCATGTTGCCTTATGCCGAAGAGGAAATGCCTTTGAAATAGGTGTTTATGTGATAAATAGTGAGTGAAATTTTTCACCAATTTTCTCAGCGAAGATGACGCCCATAATCTCTAATGGGTGAAAAAATTTGCCGTGTGTCAAAATTGTTTGTCGCGCATCAAAAAAAAAATTGTCGCCCTTAGATTTCAGCAAATTTTTGCCGTTTTGCAACTTTTCGACGAAACGGGTTAGATTCTCCCATCACTAGTCCCAACACCATAGTCTCAAAAAAATATCCCCATATCATGGGGGTTGACTAACAAACTATCCCCCCCCCTAAACCCCAAATCTTGCTTTCATCTGTCCACAAAATGTTGCGCTATTTCTCTTTAGGCCAGTCAACGTTCTTTAGCAAATTATAACCTCTTCGGTACGTCTTTTTTTTAACAATTGGACTTTGCGGGGGCTTCTTGCGGATAGCTTGGCTTCAATAGGAGTCTTCTAATTGTAACAGTTCTCACAGGTCATTTTAGACCTTCATTGATCTTTCTGGAGCTGATCATTGGCCACGTCTTTGCCATTTTGGCTATTCTTCTATCCATTCAAATGGTAGTTTTCCATTTTCTTCCAAGTCTTTCAGGTTTTGGTTGCCATTTTTAGGCATTTGAGATCATTTTAGCTGAGCAGCCTATCATTTTCTGCACCTCTTTATAGGTTTTCCCCTCCCCTCTTCAATCAACTTTTTAATCAAAGTATGCTGTTCTTCTGAACAATGTCTGAAATGATCCATTTTACTCAGATTTCAGAGAGAAATGCACTATAATCAGCATGCACAACATTTGCTGCCTTCCTTCCATAAATTAGGGCCGTCATTGACACCTGTTTTTTCCCCAGAATGAATGACCTCACTAATTGAACTCTACACTGCCATTATTTGGAACAATCTATTATTATTTTGAACACTGCTATTATTTGGAACAAGCCTCAATTAATTATTCAATTACACAGAATCAGCAGCATGTCATGTCTGTTGGGTCTGTTTGCTTTCTATTACTCTACTACAGCTACTAGTAAATTATTTGCCATGTAGAAACATAATTTCTACCAAAAACAGTGATTGATCAGGTTAGTAATGTCGGACTGCTATTATTCTGAACACAACTATAACTATGTACTTATAAACGGCAGTTAGTCTCTATGCTGAGCCTGGTCTTCCCCAATAGGTCAGATGTAATAAACCATTAACTTTTCAAGGATCCATTAAATAGACTTGCATTTGCTTTCAAAATCCTTCACCACAAGCCCAGTAATATGTGTTTGTAACTCGCCCGAAGCGCCAGTCTCAAGTTTAGAAAATGAAACACAGTCTTTTTCTGGTGGCAGCGTTTAATCTCAGGATTAACTGAAAGTTCACAGTCTGCCTTGAAAAGCTTATCAGCTTCCAAAGGCTTTTCCCAGACAGAGAAAAGAGCTTGGTTTGATTGCAGTAATTGTATTTAGCTTGCTCAGATCACAGGTACAGGACAATGATACCTTGGAGCAGAAGCAGGTGGCAGCAGGAACAATTTTCTGCATTCTTATGGGCAACATTATTGAAGCATGATAAATAAGATTTACCTTTTCACTGCAAACAGCAGCTCACTGCAGGTATACTTACAAGTACAGTATAAATATTCACGTGATACTAACCCAAGAGATTTCTCATCTCTTACAACAGAAAGAAATTATTAAAGTGTCAGATAAGACTGATATAAGACACATATCACACTGGATCGTATCCGTCTTTGTGCAGCACGTTGGATCTCACCGAAATTGCCGGTGGAGTTCCTCCCTAATTTTGCACCAGCTGCTCTACCAAAAATTGGACTCTGGATGTTTAAGTGTCCTTAAATAATCAGTTAGCTATTCATGGACACAACTGGAAATTAATTTGTAAAGGCTACATGCTGATAATGTTGTTGGGCATATGTACAGTAGAAGCAGCCAGTGCCGGGCCAGCCCGGGATGGCGCCCCAGGCAGCCTGGGTAGTCCGAGCGGCCAGCAATCGTGTGCGCATGCGCAGAAAAACGCACACATGCGCGTGCACGAGAGGCTGCGCGTGCATGCACAACAACCACCCTGCTTGGCGAAAACAAGATTCAGCGCATAAAGGAGGACATCGCACACCAGGCAGAGCGGCAATCAGGGACCGGACTAGGGGGTAGGAGAGGCAGATAAAGTGCGTGCCTGGCGCCCCTCCAGCTATGCACTCTAGGCATGTGCCTACAATTTTGATAATTGGATTTGGCTTTGGGCATTTGGTCATGTTTTTAGATTATTATTTAGATTTTTGGTATATAACCCCCTTAATGTCAGTGCTGACATTCTCCCCTTGAGAACCACAGACTCATCCAGCATCTTTGACACCCGCCACCAACACATAAAACCTTAAAGGGGACTGGTCATCCACACATGAAAATCTGTATAAAAACAGTCCTTTTAAAATTAATCATGAAACCCAAATTCTTTTTTTGTTAAAACAACCATACAGGTTATAAACTTGCTTAAAACTCTCAGCTGTCAATCATATATTGCCTGCCCCTCCTCTATGCCTTAGGCATAGATGCAGGGCAGGCAATTACTTTCACTCTCCATTCTGCAATTTCAAGATGTCACTGCACTCCTTAAATTAATTGTGTAGCCAGAACAAGGACATGGGCATCAGGGGCCCCATTTTGGTGCATAAACAAGATTTTGGCTTGATTTGGCAAGATTTTAGCTTGCCTTAATAACAGTGTCCCCAAAATGGCTGCTGCCTGCTTGATTTGAGTGTGATTAACAAGACTAAAAGAAATAAGATTAAAATCATGTATATAGTATAAGTGAAGTTTATTTTGCTTGACTAACATCAAAAAACAGGATTTGAAAGTATTTTTTTAGGGTTACAGGTCCCCTTTAATCTGGCTCAATCATAGATTCACATTAATTAGGACTGTGCAACCTGTGTCCCCTCTCACATCCACCCACAACTCATGCTATAAGGGATGCTGGAAGTTCTGGAACATCTAGATCTGCGGTTGCACATTACTGACATATCATCTTAGTATTATACTTCCTTTATATCCACAAGCTATAGCCTGTATTTAATCATTGCCTATCTCTTTGACAGGAATATTCCAGAGGCACACAGGGGTTTTCCCAGAACCCTTTTATACCATAAGGACCTTGAGGGGGACTATGGGAACAGCAGAAGCCTCTAAAAGTATAGTTACTATTGTTAAATTTCAGTTCTATTGTTTAGTCACTTCTATATCCCCATAACTTAAGAATTTGCACTGTAACCAATGGACTGCTGTGCTATACACATAAAGCCTCGAAAGGGGTTAATATTCAAATGTTTGATAACAGTGTCATCTGCACATTAACTGTAATAATTCTCTGGTAAAAAAATATGTGGTGAGTGTCAGTGGAATGTTATTGGATATTCCCTAATTCCAGTAAAAACTGACAGATTTGACGGATGCTGAGATGAAGGCGCATCCCACTCTGCCAGAAGAAGGGAGGGCGGGTGACTGTGCAGATGGGGATTTATCTTGAAATATTGCTTTTGTAATTTACACCCAGCACCTCCCAGCATTGTAATTTTACTCTTTCTTATAGTATCTAGACAATGAAACAAACTGGGCTTTTGCCAGGATGACACTATGCAAAGTGGGGGGTACAGATATTGATTTATTGCTATATCATATCATAAGGCCAGTGGTATGGAATCTGTGTTTTTTAGTCCAGGTTGGCATGTTAAGGGTCAGTCCACAAGAGCAGATTCAGGGAGATTAGTCGCCCAGTGATAAATCGCCTCTTCTTCAGGGTGACAACCTCCCCGAACTGCCTTCCCCCTGCCCTCCACCGGCTAAAATGAAAATGGCCTGCGGCAATGCACATGAAGTCGCCCGAAGTAGCCTCACGATGGCAGGGGGGAGTCAGTTTGGGGAGATTGTCACCTGAAGAAGAGGCGATTTGTCGCTGGGGTGACTAATCTCTCCGAAACTGCTCATGTGGACTGACCCTAAAGCAGTGGCGGAACTACCGGGGGAGCAGGGGATGCGAGCGGGCCAGGGCCTGCACCCCCTATGGGCCCACCGGCAGCCCGCGCACCATTGAAAATGTGGGCCGTACGGAGGGGGGCGGGGCACGGCTGCGCATCACACACCAGGGCCCGCCCCCCTCTAGGAACGCTACTGCCCTAAAGGGTAAACTTGGGGACGAAGAGCATGCTTGGGTGAGTTTAATTTCTTCAAATCTCTAAAACGCCTCTCCCCCCAATAAAAGCATTATAAAGCGGTCTTCTTAATGGGGTAAGGGATTGTTACACGAGGGCCGAGGGGAAGATCGAAGGTGTAAAATTAGACAGTGTAACAGAGGTCCCTGCTGTATTATGAATTTGGAGACATATTATTTGCTACATTGTAACTATAAAGCACCATATGACTGTATAACTTCTTCCCTCTGCTCTACTCAAAATATATAACCCCTTCTGTGTCATACACTGGGATGTACAAGACCAATGAATCAAAGCTTTTGGGGGTTTTTTTTGTACTAGCACAACAAATCTGTAACAAGTAAAATATTTAAATAATGTTAACCTTAATAATAGAAAATCATTTAATTATGTGTTCTGAATTAAACAAACCGCGCATTAAAGGGACAGTATACACCCCTTTTCAACATAAACTGAATGAATAGGGCTTATGCTGAACATACGTTTTGCTTATTGTTTTTTGTTATTTCTGGCACAAAACAAAGGAGCTGATGAAACTAATTACCAGCCCACTGAGAAGCCCCTGATAATAAGGGGTTATTTATCAAAGTTTGAATTTTGGGCTTATTTATTAATATACTTTCCCAAAAATTTTGTTTGCGGGAAAAAAATCCGAAATAAAAACGTGAAATCAGATTCACATTTTTTCAGATTTTTCATCTGATTTTCACCCGAAAACTCAGAATTTTGCCAAAAACCCAAAATCATTGGGACTCCCATTTACTTATATGTAACCTTGACAGGTCTGAGATGCCAGATTTTCAGATTCTGACTTTTCCCATCCTCGGGGTTTGATAAATTTTATAAAAAAAATAATCAAATTTTTCGTGATTTCTGCATTCGTTGTTTAGTAAATAACCCCCTAAGTGTTCAAAGGCTGCTGCTTAGAGAAGGGACAGGTCTGTTTGTTCAAAAGTAGATACTGAGCTCTGAACCAATTGCCCTGTTAACAAAGGAAGGGGGAGGTGAATTCAGTAAACAGAGTTCAACTTTCAAATTAGTGCTATATAATGGCAAAAAAAGTGGGTTGTCAAAAAGCAAAGGGCAAAGACACACAGCTACACATTTTCCTTACAATGCAACTTGCTCGCCTGTATTTCATTAAAGGAGAATTCAACCCTTTAAGAAAAAAAACCCTTTGAATTCACTTTTAGTATGTTATAAAATGGTCAGTTCTAAGCAACTAAGCAATCTGTCTTCGTTATTTATTTTATATCGTTTTTGAATTATTTGCCTTCTTCCTCTGACTCTTTCCAGCTTTCAAATGAGGGTCACTGACCCTATCTAAAAACAAATGCTCTGCAAGGCTACAAATTTATTGCTATTACTAATTTTCATTACTCATCTGTCTGTTCAGGCCCTCCCCTATTCATAATCCGGTCACTTATTTAAACCAATAGAAAGCTGAAAATGCAAACTGGAGAGCTACTGGATAAAAAGCTGAATAATTCGCAAACCATAAATACAAAATTAAACCAGTTGGAAATTGTCTTAGAATATCACTACCTACAACAGACAAATCTTGGTGATGGTGGAAGCAGTGATTTTTTTCATCATTGCACAGTCACAGACTGTTATGCCCAAGCAGTGACACTATAGACTGGTATTAAACTGATATGCCCCGGTATACAGTGTGATTAGTAATTATACAAAAAATATTTTATTAGTTTACAAACAGCTCCAGATGTGGTATCCAAACTGCTAGACTTGTTAATCTAATGTTCTGACAGACTTTCAGGGTACATGAATGAAAGAGAGATATTCTGGCAGTTACCTCCAGGGTAATGTTCATTGACTGACCAGTTGTTCACTTGCAGAGTAGCATTCCCTCCATTTCGCGTGTATTTCACCACGTGGTAGTTACCATCATTGACCGGGGCGCTCTCCTCCCGTATTGAGATGTCTTGTGACCCAATGTTAAAGGTCACACCAATCTTACCTTGCACCTGTACAGAAAAGGCAACAAATCCATAAAAGCATAATGACTGGTTATTCATTTATAGACAGCTCATTGATTCGGTCATTCTTAATGAGTTTAAGAAAGGCAATTCACACACATAACAGTTGTAACCTAACTAACTGCATACCATTTACACCTAATGAACCCAGCAAGCACTAATATAGGGGTAAATTTACTAAGTGGCGAAAATGCGCCAACGACGGCTTTGTACCCATCAGTACCCATCTCCAGGTGAAAATTCGCTCAGACAACGCTAATTTACTAAAATGTGAGGTTGCATCCAGGGCGCCCTAACACTAACGAATTTTCCCTAGCATTACTTCCGCAATCAAAGCGAAGATGCGATCGCGTTCAATTATGCCTAGAGCAACTTCGTTAGAGGTCTTCGCTCAGGCTAATTTGCATATGGTGGGAAATTTAAAGTTGAATGGACGTATATGTTGCAGCAAATACATTACACTACACGTCCAGGAAACCTTAATAAAGAAAATAGAGTTGTTATAATGCCCTACACATGAGCCCCCTGTATAGTTTCTGTTCCATATGTTAGAAAATGTATGGGGGAACCCGGTTACCCGAAAAAAATTTTAAGGACATTTGCAGGCTATCACTCTGAAACGCCAGCGTTTTTTGGACTTGGAAATGTTTTCCACTAAAAATATGATGTAAGTAACAGAAGATTGAGGAAGATCTATGCACTCCAATGCACTTCGCCTGGTCTGAGCTGGCGAAAGAGGTGACGTTCAGTAAAATCCGCATCTTAGTGAATTTGCGGAGTAATGTCCATTCGCCAGAGTGAAAATTCTCAGAGTGCGAATGAGTGGTAGCGTCTGTCTCTTTAGCTAGCAAAGTTACGCCAGCGCCCATTAGTAAATGGTGAAATGCAGTTACGCTGGCGAATCGTCGCCAGCGTTAGTCACTTCGCCCTTTAGTAAATCTGCCCCCGCCCACATTTCCTAAATGGCACCAATTTTGAACATGCAAAGTTAAAGATGTCATTCTTTTTGTTCATATATTTATATTCATGGTGCTCCCTTAGTTCCCAGTAGCTGCCACACCCAAATACCAAATGTAGGCCTCACCAAAGATCTGCACACAATTACATAGGGGCATATTAAGGGGTGAAAACAGAGTTCTCTGTTTATCTATATAGGATTTTTATGGGAATATTTATCAGTAGGGGAAAACAGAGAACTCTGTTTTCACTGATAGATAAATATAACCCCCCCCAAAAAAAAACATGCAATAGAGAGCTGAGGACTTCCCTTTTGTTGAACTGTGGTGAACTGTATTTTTACTCTTTCGAAAATATATCCTTTCTAGAAATACGTGTATATCTGCAGGGCTGCCAGGGGCATTGCATCAATGAGGCGAGTTGAAAAACTTCCCTTAGGCAGTATTGCCAAAAATTACTAGGGATGCACGGAATGCACTATTTTGGATTCGGCCGAACCACCGAATCCTTCACGAAAGATTCGGGCGAATACCGAACCAAATCCTAATTTGCATATGCGAATTAGGGGTGGGAAGGGGAAAACACCCGATTTCTCGACCCAAATTTGCAAATTAGGATTCAGGTTCCTTTCGGGCGGATCCGAATCCTGCTGAAAAAGGCCGAATCCTGGACCAAATTCTGAATTCAGTGCATCCCACATTACCAAGGACAGCAAATAGCTCCTAGTAGCTAGAAGTTGCTCTTCAAGTGTGAGAGAGCTCAATAGAGCGCTCCACGCTAGCCGTGCGACCCCACCCTGGCTCTGCGGAAGCCACATCAGGCAGCTCCTGACCCAGTTATTGGGATTTATCAAAAGCTGCCTGCATAAAAATGAAAAACAAAACTGGGATTTATTGAACTCCCACAAAGTTCATTTATATGACTCCATAATTTCATTTAGACTTGGCTTTCAGATATGTATACATGTGTATATGACTAGTGAACGGCCTTAGCAGTGGAAAGAGTAGGACACCTGTGAGGCACATTTACGAAAGGTCGAAGTGAATTTTCGAATACAAAAACTCTGAATTTCGAACTATTTTTTGGGTACTTCGACCATCGAATAGGCCTAAATGAAAAAAGTTTCAACTTCGAAAATCGAAGTACTGTCTCTTTAAAAAAGTTCGACTTCGACACTTCGCCACCTTAAACCTGCCGAATTGCTATGTTAGCCTATGGGGACCTCCTAGAACCTATAGCCAACATTTGGCAAAGTTTTTAGAAGTCGAAGTAAAATCGTTTGATCGATGACTTAAATAGTTCGATTCGAAGGATTTCATTGTACGATCAAAAGATTTCACTTCGACCGAATATGGCCAAATTTTTATAAAAAAAAACTTTGACTTCGAATATCAAAGTAATGCAATTCGATGGTCGAATTTCAAAGTTTTTTAAACTTCGAAATTCGACCCTTGATAAATCTGCCCCATAAGTAACAGACAGCCCCTTTTAGTTTCCTTGCTGCTTTTGGCCTTGGCCTTTCTCAACCCAAATTGTACCCAGTTATAGTGATTGCGCATTAGAATCTGGTTGGCAATTTGCCTCACGTTCAGTCCCAAGGCTGTTGGCTAGTCTATTAAAGGCAGAACAATAGTGAGATGGAGGGAATTCATGCCACCGCCAGCTCATTACAAATGTCGTTTAATCTGATGATTAGCAGCAGACTTAAAGGCAATCCAAGTTTTGTATAACAGGATGCAGGCACCTAGGACTGATTACATGTGGCTCCACTTTATGTAGAATACAATTAACTCCTTCCTCTATCACTATGTGCTGAATACAGCAAACAATTCAGATAAAAATATATGTTTTACTTTTAGGCCTTTGGTCTTTTTTCTGGGTTATAGACAACATGTGAGGTGTGTAAACTGTACTATATAGGCAAATGATTTTGTAAGCTCAGAAACATATTTCACGGCAATTACATGTTTATAATTGTATTTGTATGAACAAATGCATTCCATAACATGATGCAGCGCTAAAAAGATTGGTTAGTACTACAGGTATGGAATCTGTTATCCAGAAAGCTCAGAATTATGGAAAAGCAGTCATGGACTTAATTTTATCCAAATAATCAACATTTTTTTAAAACTATTTTCTTTTTCTTTATATTAATAAAAGAGTATCTTGTACTTGATTCAAACTAAATGAATCTTTACTGGAAGCAAAACCAGCCTATTGGGTTTATTTAATTTTTACATGATTTTCTAGTAGACTTAAAAAGATCTCATTTATTTTAGACTACGGAAATAGCCATTATCCGGAAAACCCTAGAGCCCACGCATTCTGGATAACAGGTCCCATACTTGTACATCATAATCGAACTATAAACAAATGTAAATTCATTCTTTAGAATTATTCTCAAGCTGTTCTGCAGGTTATAGCTGCTAAGGGAGTGTTTTATCAACCGCTGCAGCATTTAGTAAAACCAACACACATACAACTATTGTTTCAGTAGCTCATTATCTGAAGGTAGGTTCTGCATGGGTACATGATCGGTTTGGAACACTGGTACAAAGATGGGTGGATGGCCTGACTGCTGACACAGAATGTAATATAGATATAGCCCACAGGCACGAAACATGTAAGGCTATGTATTAATTTACTTTGTGGCCTAAAATAAAGTTCTCTGTCTTTTTACAAGCCTGTTTGTGGGATCTGTGAGTGCCTGCGATTTTTTTCAGTTGGTCACATACCAGAGACCACTTGAGGTAAAAAAAGAGAACATTTATTTGACATGAGCTCCATGGATTCTGAACTCACAAAGAGTAAGTACCCCAAACAAAAAAAATCACAGAGTTTTTATAAACTTGGGAACCTAAACATAAAAACTTACGGGCATTACCATTGTGAGAGCATAGAGATATCTATTCACAGCACAGAAAAACAAAGAACTGCTCAAATAACCAATGGGATGGTTCTTCCTCAAGGTCAAGGTGATATGACCAAGCTCGCTTGAGAACAGAATCCATCCAAGTTCGGGCAGGGTGGCTCCCAGGGGGGAAATTTGCATACACAGAATTTGATTCTTTCTTATCCCAACGCCTACTTCTTCCATTATTAGACCTGAAAAGTCACTTAAAGGAGAAGGAAAGCTACGGAGGCATTTTATTGCCAATAGATTAGCCGCAATACTGCAAGCTAGAATGCTATATTTATTCTGTAGAATGTTTTACCATACCTGAGTAAAAAGCTCTAGAAGCTCTCTGTTTGTTTAGTATAGGAGCTGCAGTATTAATGTGGTGTGACATCACTTCCTGCCTGAGTCTCTCCCTGCTCTGGGCTCAGATTACAGTAGAAAAGGGAGAGGGCAGGGGAAGAGGAGCAAACTGAGCATGCTCTTGCCCAGGGAAATGAGGTCTAAGCTGAAGGCAGGAAGTCTGATACAGAAGCCCATGTGTACACAATAGAAGGAAAGAAATGCAGTGTTTCTTTTGACAGGGGACTCAGAGCAGCACTACTTTGGGGGTTTACTGGTATATTTAGATGGACCTTTCTGAGGCTTACTTAGTTTTAACCTTTCCTTCTCCTTTAAGGTAAAAACGGAAGACTTGGCCCGATTACAACGAGTCACCAACTTACCGGCCTGTGTATGGGGACAGAACATAATTGTTCCATAATAGGAACTGAAAGGGTAACAATTGGTCCTCAGCAGTATACTAACTAGACTAATGGAAGCTACATGAGACTAACTAACTACACTAAAGAGGCTGCATGGATATTTCACCTAAGGACTAGATAACCTTCAGGTTCCAACAGCAAATATAATATTAAATTATATTACGGGGAATGGAAATACATTTTACCTTTCTGTTCTAAATTACATTTATGCCGTTTCTTTCTGATTTTATGCAAATTTTAATATGCAAATTAGGATTTTGTTCGATTTTTGTTGTGAAGGGATTTGATTTGGTTTGGTATTATTGGGAAAGATCCAACAATGCACAAATAACACTAGTGTACAAAGCTTTAGTGCAATTTGCCCAGCGGGGCCTCCGTTACAGCTGCTCACTCATGATGCTGTCTAAACGCAAGTTCCTTGGCTGATTAAATCACATTAATATGCTAATTTCAGCCCAGCTATTAGCTATACTATTACAATCTGACCTATGTGTGGATTAAAGGCAAAGAGAAGCAAAGGCATGAAACGGGAACATTTACTTTAGAAAATTGTACTGAAATCATCATCTACGTGAATTGCCCGTCACATACTAAAAGTAACCTTTAACCTTCGCTTCCTTGTCTGAGAGGGGTGAAGGCAATTCTGTAGATAAAAGTAAGAGCAGTTATTCCACTGGCATTAGAGCTGGATTACGTATGATTGCAGGAAAATTGCCACCCATATGATCTGAGCCTTTCTAGCTGCCCACACACCAAAGATCAGAGGCAATCATTCACGGAGCAAGTATCCAACAAGAACATTTTAGAGCTTTTCCTTCTGCAATCACACTGAACTGCAGAGGGCAAAGTGATGAGGGAGCTGAGAATGGAGGGACTGCAAGATGGCTATACTAAATGTCATTTCTGTCTTCCGTCGCCAACACAGAAAGTACATGGGTGTAAAGCTGGCCATACAAATTCAGATAAAATCATATGAAATTAAGTTTAATTTGATTTTCGGGATGTTGGGGGGGGGGGAATTACAACTCATATCTTGGTACCATGGTTATTAGTCATTAGCTCAATGGGGAAAGTGTATATTTTTATCTGCTGCTGCTCCAGATCAGTGATGTGCTGCTCCACTTCACTTTGTGCAGTATCCAAAACAACCCAAACAATCAACTGTATGTGTGCATTCGTTACAGTCATATTCACCCGTTTTTTGGCCAATCCCCCAAATTACCATGTCCAGTTTACAAAAATTGCCAGGTTATGAACGTTTTGAACACATTTCTGGGAGTTTCTGGCCATGTTTTTTATGTGTTGTAACAGTTTTGCTAATGAAGCTGAAATTGCCCTTTAAGCTGTCAGTCTTATCTTAAATTGTTTCTTTGCATATGTTAAATTGTTACAAATGTATTGAAGCGCAGCTGCACAGTGTTCTGAGCTCTCTGCAAAAAAGCCTCTTATTTTAATTAAGTTTTAGAAACTTTGTATCATTTTCTGTCGTCAGTGCAGATCAGCTCAGTACATTCCAGTAAGAAACCCGGGACTGCGGGCTGAGCTGTGAAATCGGGACAGTTAGTTTGAGTATGGGTAAGAGTATGGTCGATTCCAAGCAGTTTCAAAACCACTCTTTATTACACACTGGGAAACACAAAGGGACGGGGCCAGTGGCCTAACTTTGGGGGCCCAGACATCCCTGAAAATTGTTTCTTCTGGTATCTCACCTGCAATTTTTTTTCATGTCATGGGTGAACCATGAGAGAGAAGCAGACTTAAATAATATATCTATTAAATCTAAAGTTAGTTATACATACCCAGATTCGGTTGGGCATTTGGGTGAATTAAATGTTAGTATTCCACCATACAGTACTTGCATACTGCACACACAGGTGCAATGAGACAATGGAATCCTGGAACCACCAGTAATTCCAGGGTCTTAGTGGCTGACCTACTCAATATTCACTGGCATGACAAAAAAAATACATTCTTTGGCACACCTTTACTAATGACATTTACTGTATTTATTACTCTAACTCATACTTATGGGAAGTGAATGGATTAATAATATCCTTCCAAACTAACTTTGACAAATGTGTTATAAGGGCAGTGGATCAGACTTATAAAGCAGCCTAACAAGAGGCAATGGATGAAAGGAGTAGAAAGGAAATGCAGATTTGGTATGACCATACAGATTCATGCCTTTCATGAATACCTTCCGTAAAAAATTCCTGTCCTATGTTTTTGTCTCTAATCCATCTCTCATCAGCAGT
>NC_054386.1:28970341-29087841 GCF_017654675.1 Xenopus laevis
CTAGGCCTATCTTATATGACTCCAACTAGAGTCAGAACAAACTTCTAACAATAGTTTTCTATGAAAAAAAAAAATTATGTTTTTTTCTAATTATACTTTTAACTTTCACTAGAAATTTCCTCATGAGCAACATTTGCAAAATAAATAATAATAGGAAGCTTTTAATAAAATAAAAATCATGGAACAAGCTCAATTGTTAAATGTGCATTGTATGTCCCAATAAATTAGAAAATGATTCATTCTTTTATCAAATCACTGTTTCATAACCTGCCATTAACTACCATACAGTTTAGAATTATTTTGTCACAATGATTTTTTAGGAAAATCATTTCTACAATTACTATGTATCGCTAATAATTTGTTGAGTTTCAAATCAGTTAAGCAAATTCATTGTCCCTACAAGAAGAGTCCTCTTCTGATCTCCCATGGGCACAATTGAATAGCCATGCTATAAAAACACTCATTACAGCATATTCCCTTGATATACTTTGTTCCAATGGATCTAGATACAAGTGATTTCGAATTTAATTGAGATAATTCAATAACTGGTGTACCAGCTGGAAAACTGGCTAAATGTGGTCTTGAAATACCCTCATGCCCCCCCTGGGACACGGCATATGTGCTCATATGTCCAATGATTTAGATGTCGTTTATTTCAACGTTATATCTCAGTACATCTGAGATCAGTAGATCTGAGACTGGCTACATGCTATAGTATAGAGTACAGTATAGTTATATACAAAAACTGACCAGTGGTGTAATGTGGAGTTCCAAATGATGGTGAAACTGCTTTATTTGTTAGGACTAATGATATTGAAAGGGGTTTAACAAACAAGGGAAAGTTGTGCTCACCACAAATTTTTAAAACCATTAGGCGGGGGTGCAATGAGGACAAACAATCCCTGTTTTGTTTAAAGGGTAAGGCATTTTTCAGTAGCAATATGCACAAAATGTCTCTGTCTTAAATATATTGATAATGGGTTGAGTGCAGAGGACTCTTGTATGTGTCTATATGTATTTTGTGGTCACACCCTCATTGCAACCCCGCCTAATGGTTTTAAAAATTAGTGGTGAGCACAACTTTACCTTGTTTGTTATAGTTATACAGGAGCAGTGATCAGCTCCTTGTTGTAGCTCCCACTCTTACCAGCTATAGTCAGGTGATCCCACTGGTGTCTAATAAAAGGGCAGCCAAGTTTGGGAGTTTTACTCTGAAAGCAGCTAGTAAGTTGCAGGTAAAACTTAGTCCCTTTGTAAAATGTATAATGAAGCAATTGAATTCTTAATGAATCAGATGAAAATTGAGCGTAGGACTGGCCAGATATGGGATGACTTTGACGTAGTTGGCCAGCTTAAATATATTGCAATATATGGACAAACAATCCCTGTTTTGTTTAAAGGGTAAGGCATTTTTCAGTAGCCGTATGCACAAAATGTCTATGTCTTAAATATATTGATAATGGGTTGAGTGCAGGGGACTCTTGTATGTGTCTAAATTGAAAGGGGTTTGCCATTTTCAGTCCTAACAGGTCAACTTGGATCTAAAAGGATTATTGAAAAGTCAACTGAAAGTGCCCATCAAGGTGGCCATGTGTGCCTCAATGGTAGAGCAGTAAGGTCAAAACTGGCCAAACCAAATCTCTGTCTGTATGGCTGCTTAATAGAGTCAAAATCTACACTACATAACTTTATAGTGGATAATATAAACTCTACTGACACATAAAGATATAATAAAAGTTCATTCAACTTTATAACTCAGCAGTACCAATACAACGTTTTTCTGAGGTCGGTCAACAGTATTTGCACTGGGATGCAGGCGTTCACTCAAAAATACATTTATGCTTTATTTCATCATTGCAATATATCCATATTAGCCTGTCTGTAATAAGCACTATGACCCATAGCTAGCCTTACTGAGGGTTTCAATTGAACTACAATGCCTTATGTATAAATTCAGGCAGTGAGAGAAAATCAAGCTTACTTACTGCTTTACTTACTGCCTCGATAAGGGCTTGGGGGCGCAATCAGGGGACAACGCTGGTGGTAGGAGAGTGTTGGTCTGTGTTGGTGGGGCCCATGAAGCGCCGAGGCCCACCGGGTTTTCACCCAGTACCCTGGTGGCGCAGTCCAACCCTGCTGCCACCCCCACCACATATTCCTCTTCTGCCTATCCCTAGTTCTGGCCCTGGCCCCCCTCCACTGCTGATTTGCACATATGAAATCTAGTGTTACTCTCTTTAAAATGCTTTGTAATGATAAAGCGATCATTGCAGTAACTAGTTACCTTTTATTTCAAAACATTAAAGATTTAATCCGACACATTTTGTACTAGTCGGAGCACCCGGCAGTGTCCTGGTAAGTCAACATGAATGGCAGAAATTGAAAGGGGTTGTTCACCTTCAAACAACTAGTTGGTTTCAGACAGATCACCAGAAATAACGACTTTTTCCAATGACTTTCTATTTTCTATGTGTCACCATTTTTCTAATATTGACGTGTAAAGTGTCATTTCTCTCCTTCTGAAGCAGCTCTGGGGGGGGGGGTCGCCGATCCTGTAAACTGTTCTAAATTGATACATTTAGTTGATACATTTCTTATCTTTGTCCCTGCTGAGCAGAATCACTGAGTTTCATTACAGGCAGCTGTTAGAATTGATACAATTGTTACTAATACTCCAGAGATGCTGCTGAGAAATGTATCAACTCAATGTTGCAAAATTGTAACAGTTTAGAGTCTGCACCTGAATTACTGAACTGCCAGACTCAAACACCAGAGACACGAACATTCACCTTTAAACTTAGATTTTGGAAAAAAACATAAAAAAAATAAAAAATGGAAAGTAATTGAAAAAAGTCTTTATTTCTGGGGAACAATCTAAAAACAACTAAGTGTTTGGAAGGTGAACAAATTCTTTAAAGTTTTCTTAAACGGGTGATTCACTTGCATTACAATAGACCTTTCAAACAGCAGACGTCCCCACCCTCCCCTTGGAAACCACCAGCTGATGTGTCTTCACTGTTTAAAGCCTCCAGAGGGGAGAACAAAAAAAATGGCATCACTGTTTTCCCTCGAGGGTCTTGCAGTTTGTCGCTTCATTAAGCACTAAATGGTCACATTAAACCTAACAGCCCTTCTGAGACGTAGCTGTCGGTAATGATTTACTGGGATCCATCTGACTAGGGTCTTATCAAGCTTCCCTGTAAAACCAAGGCTCTCCTTGTGAAGATGTACTGGATGTGGATGGTCTACAATGGATTTCCAGAACACTCGGCTTTCTATGAGAACTAGCTTATCAGTTTCATGAGTTATAAAGTCTAGCAATACACGTATTTGCCTGCCCGACTTCTCTCTGTTCCCTTTGGAAACTGTTAACTATGAAACTGTTAAAATAATCCAGTGTCGAACTGACCTACCAAGATACCAGGAAAACTCCCGATGGGCCCAAGTGTGAGTGGGCCCTTCTGCTCACCCAACTCTTTGCCTTGCATGCCTACACAACAGCTATTGCCCAGTTGTTGTATAAGAATAAAGAGAAGAAATGGAGGGAGAGACTGATGATAATATTTGGAGAGAAGTGATTTAAAGAATACAGAAAGTGAATGACAAAAGAAGGAAAAATAGATTGGAGCGTGTAGCCAAAGGTTTTCTAGTGGGCCCCAGGCATCCTAGTCCTGTGGTATCACTAGGGGTTACTAGAAGTAGGCAGAAGGGGCATGTGCCTAGGGCACAGTTGTAGGGGGGAGCCAGGCATGTACCTATTTTGCCACCTACCCCTGTTCTGGGCCTTGTGCCCCTTGCTGCTTGGGTCTTCCTCTCAGCCCCGCTGTGCTCAATCAGGGTCAGACTGGAGCCTAGGGGGCCACCGGGGCTGCAAAACAAGGAGCCCTCCTGGCAATCCCTGGGGCTCCCCTCCCGACCTCTAAACAACGTGCACATGTGCGAAAAAGGCTGAGCCGCAGGACGACAACTGGTCAGCCGGGGGAGCAGGTCTGGGCTGGGTCCCACCAGGTTTTTTTCCCAATGTCCTACCGGCCCAGTCTGACCTTGTGCTGACAGACAGGCAACGTCTGAGATCTGGCCAGACAGGATACCTTGGGCGCCCAACCGGATTGGCCGCCTCTGCATCGCAGACACACAATAATTTAACAAGGGTAACAGGGGATAGGTAAAAGGAAAAAAGTTCCAGAGTGACAAAAAATTAAGGCAGTAAGGTAAACTCACCAATAACATCAGGGGGTCCTGGTGCTCAAGCCCCAGACCTTCAGCTCGGGAAGGTAATGCTAGACATGTAGATTTCAGTGGTAGACTGGCACAAAAACTGGACTTCACTCCAAAAATAGATGCAAATGAAAAAAAAAATTTTATTTATACAAAAAGGAACATCACAGAGGGAGGCTTCAGGATTCTGGAAAAAGCCAGAAACAATTAAGCGATTCAGAAAAAACAAATGAAAAAAAACGTACGATTCCCATTTTCACTTGTTTTTTTGTGTTTGTCCATCATCCAATTAAATTGTGATTTTATTAATAATAAATAAGATCCAATTGTGGATTCTACTTTGGTCGGATTTTTTTTTATTAAAATACGCTGATAAATTCGGACTTTGATAAATAAAGTTAAAGGGGCATATTTATCAAGGGTTGAATTTTCGAATTGAAAAAACTTAGAAATTCGAATTCAAAAAGACTAACTGAAATTAAGGGGTTTTTTGGCCGAATCGGTCAGTTTTCAATCGAATAGGTCAGTATTTGGCCGAATTCGAATCGTACGAATCGAAGGAATAGCGCATTCGATCGAAGTCCACCAATTGACTCCAAATATGTTCTAGAAGGTCCCCCATAGGCTAAAACTGCAATTTGGCAGGTTTTAGATGGCGAATGGTCGAAGTTGAATTTTTAAAGAGACAGGACATGATGAATTTTTTTTTTCAAATTCAAATCGAATTTGAACTATTCCCTAGTCGAAGTACACAAAAAATAGCTCGAAATTCAATTTTTTTTGTTCGAAAATTCACCTCGACCTTTGATAAATCTGCCCCAAAGTGTCCATCCATTTCCAACCAAAGTTAAATATTCCAAAGGGTAACTAACATTCAGTTACAGGCTGAAGTAATTACAAATGTTGCTCGTTGCAGTAACTCAATTTAAGCCTGTGAAAAGCTGGTCTGTGACTGGCAAATGTAATTTGCTGGTTGCCCCTAATGTACACAGAGTAGCTTCTATTACAATGGCTGCTGTAACCAGAGCTTTGTTTCAGGAAAGGAAATGTGAACCTTGATGTGGACTCGAGAATCACAGGGTTCAACTGCAGGTCTCCACTATTTAAGTTTGTGAAAAGGGGACTTAGTTAACGCTATTGCCTATGAAAATGAGTTACACGTTAAGGTCCAGGAATTGAAATTGGTGGTGGTTTTTAGCTTGCATTGGGCCTGCTAGATTAGTTGCCTTTAGAAAGTGACTATTTACTGGGAGAATGGGCTTGTACGTGGGATTAGCAACATTCAGAGAACTTCTCTCAGCAATGTTGTCTGCTTTTCCACTTAGCATCGTGTTACCCACTTGTGAAAGAAAGAGATTTCATCTTAGGCCGTATTCCCTCGGCCGAAATAATTTGATTATCCCACTGAAATTGTTCAAACGTCAGATTAAAAGAATAACAATAAAGTAATATCGTTTTATCTTAAAATCTGGAATCAAAGAGGTGGTTCACCTTCAAGTAAACCTTTAGTATATCATAGAATTGCCAATTCTAAGCAACTTTTCAATTAGTCTTCTTTATTTATTATTTGGCTTCTTCCTCTGGCTCCAGCTTTAAATTGGGGTTCTCAGATCCCCATCAAATGCTCTGTAAGGCTACACATTATTGTTATTGCTACTTTTAATTGCTCATTTTTCTATTCAGGTTCTCTCCTATTCATATTAGTGCCTCTTTTTTAAAGCAATGCATGGCTGCTAGGGTAATTTACACCCTAGTAACCAGACAGCTGACATTGCAAACTGGTGAGCTGCTAAATAACTTAAAAACCACAAATAATAGAAAATGAAAACCAAGTGCAAATTGTCTCAGAATATCCCTCTCTACGTCATACTAGAAGTTCATTTAAAGGTGAACAACACCTTTAACCCAGGTTAAAAAAAATCTGAACTGTCCCTGTAGTATGCTTTGAAAATAAAATAATATTGATGATAATAAAAAAGAATTTGCAGATTTTTTTAAATGTTGTTTTTACTTGTACCAGTTCTGTAACTATCCTATTTTACAAAAAAAACGTTTCAACGCTATTGATATTTCACAATTTTGCCATTTTGGATGATTATAGCCTATTCAAAAATAACTGTCAGCCTTTTACAATTCAATGTGCTTGAATTTGTTGCAATTTTTCTCTACTCTACACTAGTGCTAAAAAAATTTGATCTTACTAAAATTGCAATCTACTATGTATCTTCATTGATTCTGCAAAATTTCAAATTTCTTTTGTAAACTAGACGTTTAAAATAGTTTGAGTTCCACAAAAGCCAACTGAATGTTGCCAAGATATTTTTCCCCCAAAAAAAGAGAAAAATCTCAAAAATGTCCAGAAAAATTGTATTCAAAAATACTTGTGCTTTTTTTGTGTCAGCCTTAGGGTTCTTAAAGACGAGCGTTTGAAGATGCGCTCCCCTGTGTTCCGGTTTTATGTGTTCAGCCGCAGGGGAGCGCAGGAGTAGACGCATTCAGTTTTTACCAATGGGGTGTACTCACACAGGCGCATGTAGGCGCCGAACGCAGGAAAAATGCAGCATGTTGCGTCTCAACCTGCATTTGGCGCCTACATGCGCCTGTGTGAGTACAGCCCCATTGAAAAAAACAATGTGTCTACTCCTGCGCTCCCCTGCGGCTGAATGCATAAAACCGGAACGCAGGGGAGCGCAGCTTCAAATGCTCGTCTGTAAGAGCCCTTATAGTGTAACCTACCCATAAACAAATTAGGTAAAGACAGAAATTACTTTTTTGTAGACAGAAATTACTTTTTTGTAAACAGCAATTACTTTTTGTTGCCTTTCAAACAGAATTAACACAGGTATGGGATCCATTATCTGGAAACCCGTTATCCAGAAAGCTCCAAATTAGGGAAAGGCCATATCCTATAGACTCTGTTTTAATCAAATAATTACAATTTTTAAAAATGATTAGCTTTTTCTGTGTAATAATAGAACAGTAGCTTGTTCTTGAGCCCAACTAAGATATAATTAAGCCTTATTGGAAGCAAAACCAGCTTATTTGGTTATTTAATGTTAACTTTATTTTCTAGTAGACTTGGGGGCAGATTTATCAAGGGTCGAATTTCGAAGTTAAAAATACTTCGAAATTCGATCATCGAATTGGAATACTTCGGCGCCCATTTACTTAGCTCGAGTGAGTGAAATTTCGAAGTATTTTTTTGGCTACTTCAACCATCGAATGGGCTACTTCGACCTTCGACTACGACTTTGACTCGAACGATTCAAACTAAGAATCGTTCGACTATTCGACCATTCGATAGTCGAAGTACTGTCTCTCTAAAATAAACTTCGACCCACTACTTCGGCAAGTAAAACCTACCGAGGCCAATGTTAGCCTATGGGGAAGGTCCCCATAGGCTTCCTAACAATTTTCTGATCAAAGGAAAATCCTTCGTTCAATTCGAAGGATTTAATCGTTCGATCTAACGATTATTCCTTCGATCGTTTGATCGTAGGAATAGCGATAAATCCTTCGACTTCGATATTCGAAGTCGAAGGATTTCAATTTGGCAGTCAAATATCGAGGGTTAATTAACCCTCGATATTCGACCATAAGTAGTTTTGCCCCTAAATTACTGAAAGAACTTTTATCCTGGAAAACCCCAGGTCCCGAGCATTTTGGATAACAGGTCCCATTCCTGTACCACTATATTTGAAACTACTTTGTAGCTCTAGAGAGTCAGGTATTATACAAGAACACTTTGTAACTGCATCTAACAACTTCAAAAAGCTTCAGGATTTACTTCAGATAACAATATATTTTTAAATTGCCTAAGACCGGCTCTTTACAGATCTCTCAAATGGCATTCAATAAATAAGCCATTAAATGATCTCTGGTTATTTAATGTAAGCCAGACAGAATCAGGATTTTAGCTGACAAATTTATTTTACTTTTCCGAAGTGTTTGATCATTAACGAGAGAATAAATTAAACACATTGACATACACATATTCGACCGTATTCAGCTCACGAATAAAAATTTACATACTGGTTTTCTGATTCCCAATAAAACAGCATCTGTTTACGGTTTTGAAGAATAAGCGACGTTAAAAGAGACAACAGAAATATATTTTTGAAAAAATGACAGTATAAAGTTTTTTTTCTTAAAAAAAGTGTTAAAGATTTTAAATGAGATAAATATTGATTTTTATAGCTACAACAGAAAAATACATTTAAATATGGATATACAGTTTTTGGCAACAGACTTTAAGTGCAAATGCAAAATACTTCTCTACTGCAGATGTGTAAGACTTCAGACTACATGGCGAGTATCCAACTTAAAGGCAGTCCATAACCAATTTTCAGAAGGAATGGAGTAAAAAGTGATTTCTAAATTAGTCTCTTTGATGGGAAAGGAAAGAATCAAACAAAGAACAGTCTTGTGGTAGCAGTATAGCAAGGCTAGGCCTGGTCAGTAGCGTACAACACAAGTAAAACAAGTATCAATGCTGATGTACAGGTAATTAGAAGACTTTCGCTCGCAGTTCCAGTTTAGGATTAAGTTCTCTGAACACAGTGTAGGGAAGCATTAGCAAAACTGAGTACAATCTAGGTAATATGCAATGGGTGAAGATGTCCATTTCTCAAAAATCACTGTATTATCTGTGCCTTTGTAACACAATCTCCTGGTGTTTGTCTTCGGGTTTAACAAAATATTTCCATCTGCCTTTAATGCACAAAATGTATGGTGTCAGATAAGTCTTTGTCAAAAATGAGTGTGGTCAACCTCATCCAACCAAGAGGCCGGGCTTGCAGGAAAATCTGGATATCCACCACTACTACCAGTGGAAAGGTCAGAACTTGGTCCATTTGCCCCTATAACTCTCATTGTTGGGGCAACGCCTTGTCCTCCTTGACCTATTATTCCCAACCCAGCATCTGGGAATGCCAAGTTTGAGAGTAAAGACTGGTGACCTGGCATTGACTGTAGTGAGGCAGGAGACTGAGGGATTCCATACGGACTGTTTGACCTCAGATTGTGATACTGATCCCCAGAAGGGACTCCACCATGTTCTAGGGAAAAAGGACCATTGCTTCCAGCTTGTCTGCCCAAAACAGGAGATGAATCATTCAAGATGTTATAAATCCCATTGGAGTGATTCATTTCAGTCATAGGGGGTTCATCTGTAATAGAAACATGGTTCATTTGTTTATTCATTAAAAAACAAAACAAAAGTATGTCATGATGGTGTTAAGTCTGTTATTTTTATTTATACACATTTATTTCATATGAATGGGTGAGCCAAGACAATTATCAGTGTAGCATCCTGGACAGTTGGATATGGGTGTGTGCATGGTTGAATAGATTGGACAGTGGATATAGCATAGGATGGATATATATGATGGGAGTTAAAACTAAAAGGTCAATATAGAGGTTTAGAGGTTATGTCATGAATGAAAGATATGTTAGGTCCCTTGTGAGGCCACATCTGGAGTACGCAGTGCAGTTTTGGACTCCAACAGGGATATAAATGAGCTGGAGAGAGTGAGAGAATAAGTGCAACTAAATTGGTTAGGGGGATGGAAGAGTTAAATTATGAGGGTAGACTGTCAAGGTTGGGGTTGTTTTTTCTGCAAAAAAGGTGCTTGCGAGGGGACATGATTACACTTTACAAGTACATTAGAGGACATTATAGACAAATAGCAGGGGACCTTTTTACCCATAAAGAGGATCACCGTACCAGAGGCCACCCCTTTAGACTAGAAGAAAAGAACTTTCATTTGAAGCAACGTAGGGGGTTCTTCACAGTCAGGACAGTGAGGTTGTGGAATGCACTGCCAGGTGATGTTGTGATGGCTGATTCTGTTAATGACTTTAAGAATGGCTTGGATGATTTCTTGGATATACATAATATCAATGGCTATTGTGATACTAAACTCTATAGTTAGTATAGATATGGGTATATATAATTTGTGTGAAAGTAGGGAGGGGTGTATGTATGGATGCTGGGTTTGGAACTTTGGAGAGGTGGAACTTGATTGACTTTGCCTTTTTTCAACCCGATTTAACTATGTAACTATGTTAAGTATTCAGTTTGGGATTTGACTGAATTCCAACTATTTGTTCAAGATTCACATCCAGCCAACACTAATCCCAACCCTTTTAATGGTATGACAACTGGTAACTACACATTTGATGCTCATAATTTCACACGCACCCATGTCAATTAAGATTTGGAATCCATCCAGTATTTGGAGAAATATTTTGTTAAAAATGCAGTTGTTGTCCAAATCCAAAATGTGAATTGGTGAATCCCAACAAATATATGAAAAAAATTGATGGTGGAAAATAAAGGATGAAAGTGATGGTAAAATGGTAGGGAACCCATAATGACAAAATGAATACATATTTGAGAGGGTAGATAGAAGATAAATCAAGGGTGGGTAGATGGTTTGTTTGGTCAGTACTAGGATGGGAAATATTGGAGGTTGATAGATGGAAAAATAGCTAGTGAGAGATGGACAGATAGATGGATAGACAGAGATAGTAATTTTGAAGAAGGTGAACACATGAACAAGCCATGTACCAAATCCACTATTTTAGAATTTGGACAAATTCCAAAATTCTTTGTGAAAGCTGAATACAGAACTGAATCCGAACTCTAATTATAAATGAAGGAAACAAGGGTGAAAAAGAACCGCACTTGGTTAAAAATCTCTTGACTCCCTTGCCTGTGTGATGAAAAGTCACATGCTCTTTGGATTCTGATTCAGTTCGGCCAGGCACCTGGATTTGGCCGAATCTGAATTCTGCTGGAAAAAGGTTGAATCCAGAACCAAATTCTGGATTTAATGCATCCCTAACATGAACAGATTGATCGACCAACCTGAACCAAATAATGTAAAACTGGTGCAGGTTGTACTGGTGGATTTTTCTTCTATGGAATTCTTGTAAAAAGATAACAGTTTCCTACTTTGGGCTGATGTGTGCACAAGGCGCTTAATATACCTATGGTCCCATGTAACCTGGGAATTGTTGGGTAAAAGAATGGACCATTACCTGTGAAGGACACTTCGGCATCACTATCAGGACCTTCCTCCTGGATACTATCTTTGTCAGATTTAGAATTCCCCCTCGATCTTTTCATGTTCCTGAAATACTGGCCCCATCTTTGCCTTCCCGCATCTTTCTTTAATCTCTTTTCTTTCGCTCGTCTATTCTGGAACCAAACCTTTTGGACATACAAATATTTATTAGAAACATTAATTCATAGGCACGGTGGATAGGCAGATTGTAATCTATGTGAGCTCTAAACATTGAGCCAAGGAGGCCAGACTTAGATCGTACATAATGCAAGTGATGCTGCCTACCTGTACCACCCTCATATCCAAGCCAGTCTCAGAGGAAAGCTGCTCTCGCACATGTCTGGCAGGTTTTGGAGAATTGTTGTAGGCGTTTTTCAGAGTTTCCAACTGTTTTGCTGTGATTGTGGTTCTTGGTCTCTTTGCAGTTGATTCTGCCTCTGTCATTTAAGCCAGCAGAAAAAAAATGATTGTCAACAACTTATTGTGTGTACAATGATGAGTAATAAGCTCTACAAAGGGAAGCACACGTGTCACGTATCTTATATCATTGGTATGGTGATGTGAGAGGGGCCACTTCCTTTAATGCAAGAATTATTTACAAGAATATATGTAGGGAACAGTTTATACCAAATCTTTTGAAGAAGGGTAGCTTAGTCCCACACATTGTTGAGCCCTAAATAGATTGTCATCACCCTAAGAGAGATTACCTATGTTCCTGTTACACCAAACAATCGTTGTTTCAGAGCAGTACAATAGAGAACAGTGCTACATGTGCATTGAGTAACAGGTTTCAAGGAACAGTTAAATGGGAAAACTGGAAATTTTCCCAGTAAGGAATGATACTGGTTGCAGTAGAATATAGAGCAACAAGTTTCAGGTAAGGTAGGAAAGAGAACAAGGGGTCACAGGTAGAATAAAAACAATAATGGTTGAGCAGGTGCACAGAACAGAACAATAAGGAACAAGGTTCAGATGCAAGGAGAATGTTGGAAAGAGCATTGAAGCAAGATGGCAGCAGTGGTAGAGTTGCAGGGAACAATAAAGCAGGTAGCATGGGTCAGCACATTAATAACCACAGAACAATACAGCAAAGAGTAAATTATCTGCTCGTGGGAGTAAATTGCAATACAGCGTATCAGGTTGCAGCAACAGTTACGGCTTTTGTACCTCTCTGTTTCGCCGTCTCGTAGTCTGCCTTGCACACCAGCCTGCTGTCCTCCATGAGGTAGAACTCGTCCCCAGTGGCCAGCTGCCTTTTGCATATAATGCAAGCGAAGCAGTGAAGATGATACACAAACTCCTGGGCCCTCCTCACCACCTGGGTGGGGGGGATTCCTTGTTGGCAGGCTGCACATTTGGTCCCAAATCTCCTAGAAGAGAGAAGAGAATTAGCAAAAAAGCCACACCAATACATAACTATTCAAAGTACAATGCTAAATATACTGTACCCTTACAATAGTTTTTTGGGTTTTTAAAGCTTTTTTTGTTGAATGTTTTTTTACAACAAAAAATAAGGAGAGGAAAAAATTAGAGAGAGAAGAGTGGGAGTTGAGGAATACATTTGTTGACATAAAGCCCTACTGACTTTGCACCATCATCCAGGTGCCCCAGATTGCATCACATTTTTGGGGACAGCCTCTGGCAATGTACGTTAGCTTGTACTCAATTAGAGAGTTGTTAATTATTTTTTCCAATAATTAATGGAAGGGGCATCAGTTTTTAAAATAAAAATCCAAAGAGAGGCTTCTCGAAACGATTGAAAAATAACATATCCAACAATTAGGGCTATAGCGATTCTAAAATGTTTGAATTCAAAATCTTTTGGGAACCTCCAAAAGATCTAAACTTTAATTTGGATATTCAATTCCAGAGCTTTAAAGTTACATCTTCAGGGGGAGATTTGTCAAAGGTCGAGGTGAATTTTCCAATTCAAAAACTTCAAATTTCAAGCTATTTTTTGTGTATTTCGACTAAGGAATAGTCCAAATTTGAAAAAATCAAAAATTTAAAAATTAGAATATCGAAATTTATCATGTACTGTCTCTTTAAAAATTCAACTTTGACCATTCGCCATCTAAAACCTGCCGAATTGCTGTTTTAGCCTATGGGGGACCTCCTAGAACCCATTTGGAGTCAATTGGTGGACTATGAAAAATCAAAGGTTTTTTGGGAAAAACGTTGATTCGAATATGATCGAATGTGCTATTAATTTGATTCGTACAATTTGAATTCAGGTCAATACGGACCTATTCAGTCGAATACGGAACTATTCGATAACGGACCTATTCGGCCAAAAAAAAAACTTTGACTTAATTTTGGTTGGGCTTTTTGAATTTGAATTTTGCAGTTTTTTAAATTAGAAATTCGACCCTTGATAAATATGCCCCTCAAGGTTTGATTTTGTTCATCCGTGCACTAACTCTGGATTCGGTGCCTACCTACTCACTATTTCTATAGAAAATTGTTGATGCGTAAAAAACAATGGAACGCCTATATAGGTGGAGTACTGTCTTGGTGATTCTAAGCAAGTATTTCACAAATTTCATGGTACAAGTTGGCCAATAGAGGCCACTAGTCTCAGCCGTCGATTAATAATATGTATACACCCGTGTTTTTTTAACCCAAAAAAACATACAAAAGGGAGAAGGTTAGAGAGAAGGAGAGAAATGTAAAACGGAGAAAGTGAAGATAATTACAAGTATGATGAAATTGTGCATTCCTGATGAGTGATGAGCAAAATCTCCAAACATTCGCTGCCAACCAGTTGTAGCCCAGAGTGTACAACAAGGAGCAGACTGCATTCAAAGCAAGCATTTTGTATTCCAGCTCTTTACAATACTTACTTAAAAAAGTCATCTTTGCAGTACACACTGTTTTCTCTGCTGAAGCATTTCTCTGCCAGTTGGATCTGACAGTCGTTACATTTTAAGCATTTGCTGTGCCAGTGCCTGTCGAGAACCTTTAAGATGAAACGATCTACAATGTGCTGATTGCAGCCGGCGCACAGAGGGATTTCTGCAACAAACAAAAACATCATGGCGTTTGAATTTTTATTCTACCCCAGGAATTCATTTTTACAGTCACCTGTTCATTTTAAGACCAAATGTACCTCCCCATATCTTCCTCCCTGTCCTGAGATTTATATAAAATAATAAGGATATAAACAGTTATTTCTGCACCCCAAGAAAGCTTGCATAATAAATTACAATATAAAAAGGAATTATAACAACTTATATATCTGAAAGAAAAGGGTAACAAATCATGAATATCCAAACCATAAATGATAGCTCACAATATAGTCTTAAAATCAGACTGAAAATACATTTTTGTATATATTTATATTTTTTAAATTTACCATTAACAAAGCCGTTCAGAGCTTAAAATGATTTATATTTAAACATTTCCATTAACTTGTACTGACTAATTAGGGCTGCCGCCTAGGATCAGAAAGAAAAATGATACTGCTGTTTATAATTCCTCCCTATCCAAAACAAAAAATTAAATTTGTTGTGTGTAGATATATTGCAATAAATATAATTTATTTTTGGTCTATAAAAAGAGGTTTTAATTAATATTGTATATTTTTAAATCAATTTTTTAAAATCAATTTTAAAATTTTTGTGCTTGTGCAATACACATATATATACATATCTCTATACTGTATTTCGTTAAGAAACAGGATTTCAGTTAACATTTTACATGTTTTTCGATCCAATTTTTAAAATAAATTGTAAAATTTTTGTGCTTGTGTAATATATGTATATATCTGTAAAAAGGAGATTTTTATTAATATTTTACATGTTTTTAAATCAAATTTTCTAAATAAATTTGAACATGTTTAATAAATATATGTGTGTGTGTAATAAAGAGGATTTTAGTTAACATTTGACATGTTTTTCGATCTAATTTTTAAAATAAATGACAACATTTTTGTGCTTGTGTAATATATACTGTATATATATCTATATATCTATATATATATATATATATATATATATATATATTTATATATATATAGATATATATATATATATATATATATATATATATATATATATATATCTGTGAAAAGGAGATCTTAATTAACATTTAGCATGTTTTTAAATCAAATTTTCAAAATAAATGTAAACATGTTTGTGCTTGTTTAATATGTGTGTGTGTAAGAAAGAGGATTTTAGTCAATATTTTACACGGTTTTCAATCCAATTTTTTTTTAAAAAACTATAACATTTTTGTGCTTGTGTAATATATATATATTGCACATCCAACAAAAAGTCCATAGTTCTATAAGAAATGGTAAATGTTAATAATGAAAGAAATGTGTATTAAACAGAAATTGCAGTAACTTATCTTTCTTTGTGTGTAGGTTTTTTTCTCATTTAAAATCGGACTGAGCCAGAAAAGTGATTGGAGAATCAAAAGGGGGAAAAAAAGCAGAATGGAAAATTGAGAGTGAAGTGATTTTATATACGCTCAATAAAATAAATACGTACAGAGCACTTTCTGGTTAGGAAAGCAAATATTGGTTCAAATTGTAGGTAGAAGGAACACAAAATAGTAACACACACACACACACACAAAATAAAATAAAGACCACAATTCTTTTAAAGAAGAAAAACTGAGCTTTTTTTGGGGGGATATATATCAAGCAGGGTTTAGATAAGAAATTGAACTTGCCAGAGAAGATGATGTCCCAAGGTAGACAGCCCATTGTCCCTTACTTCATCCAGGTTTTTATGGAGAGACACGACTGCTAGAGGCTTGCATCCCCCAAATAACCAAACAATATCGCATTATATTCTTTCTCATCCTCCATGACTAATCCAGTCTACTTCCCAGACAACACACAAACCTTCCAATTAAAATCAGACCTGCTTCCAGGAAAGTCATTATGTGCAGAGGTCCTTAATTTGCATCTTGACCTTCTGTAAATTAGTAGATCCCTTGCTGGCCCCTCCATATTACCATCAGGTCAGTGTGGGGAGGGAGGGGGGCAGTTACCAAAATAACACACCCATCTCCTCCTACTTGAATCGCTTCCTCATACGGTACAAATTCAGATGATATAAGGGGACACGGTCTTTTCTTGTCCTCAGTGTAATTTAATTTAATTACGACAAAGTCAACTTATTTGTGTTACACCTTGTAATTAACTTGTGTGCAAGACCACACAGAAATTAATCTATAGGTGACACATTATAAAAGCTATTATAAAAAAAACACTGCAAATTTAAATTAATCTAACCAATATAATATTTTGCTTTTAAGAAATCCATTTTTTTTAAAAACAGCAATAACTAATGATAAATTCACCACAAAACCTGGTAAAACAATAAAAGCATGAGAATTGTATTAAGAAGTTTGTTTTATTTTATTATTTTATTTACATATGACGTTATAATTGAAATGTCACAGTTATTGTCATTGTTACTGTGTAAAACAATATTTAGACATGGAAAATATTTTGTCTTGAAAAAAAACAAATAAAAATTATAAGGAGAAAAAAAAGCATGGAAATTCTATTCAATGGGTATAAATATAGCAACAGTCATTTTTTTTTGTTTTGGCTAAAACTTTTGCACACATTTCATAGCATCTTAAATTGTTGCATTTTAAAGGGAAAAAGGTTGTTTTTATTATTCAGATTCATGAGAATTACGGAAACCCAGTCTCAAAGGAGTCAGTGAAAGGGTTACTCTAATATTATAGAAGAAGCTTTTTAAAATATCAGAGAGTATTGCAGAGGAAACACATTATGTTCTGCTTGTTTATAATCTTGTACAATATACACAAATTATTGCCTCCGTTTTAGTCTAATGTTGTCATTGGTTTGATAAGAGGAAAGTGAACTTGTATTTTCATTCACTGAATCCTCACGGGCTAAAAAGAGCTTCAACACTGGTGTATTTAAATATTAATCTTCCTGCCGAGTCCTGCTTTACCAAGTGACTTATGTCTATGAGAGGACTGCTAATTTAAATCGAAATTTTTTTTTTACTTTACTTTATTTTAAATGTCTTTTTGAAATCAAGAGTTGTGACCTTTTCAGTTTGAGAAAATGTGCAATGTATGTTAGATTTGTTAATGCTACAAAGTATCAGAATCATAGGTTATATTAATATTGTTTTTAAAAATGAAAAAGTAATTATAAACCTGATATGGAGAACTAACATTCCAATGTGTTTATCAACAGTTCGTAAACCAAGAATACTAGATTTTTTTTTACTGATTTGATGATAACTTTGCAGTTTGTGAAAGGACATCAGATTCAAAATAGTTACATTACATTAATTACAATAATTAATTTTAGAAATGCACGAAAATTTTATTTTTGGAACTTTTAGCATTAGATGCTATATGCTTTGCAAATGCAATTTAACTAAAAAAAATAGTATTTACCTAAGCCCACAAGATAATTTTCAATCAACAGCAGGGAAGTCTTAAAATTCAACTTAAAACATAATTTAAGTAAAAAAAGATTGTGAATCCTTTTTTTTTTATAATTAAACAGAATAATAATATCATTTATCATTTTGTTAAAGGTGGAGAATGTTTTTAAGGAACCAGAAAAATTGAATTTCTTTAACAATGACAAGATATTTGTTAGAAAAAAAAATTGTATACAAATGAAATTAAATCACAGCATGGATAGCTTCAAGAATCGCTTATGTTTAATTCTCAACACCAAAAGTAAACCATTTACAAAAATGTAAACATATACATAGAGCAATAGTTTCCAAATGAAAATACACTTAACAGTTACGGATACATCACATATAAATCAGTCACATTTTTATCATCGGAATCTTTTTTAACGCTACCAATTGTTGCCATACAAAAAATGGGATTTATACCAAAAAATATATATATTGAAGTGTTTAGTAGAAAAGGAGTCTCTAGTATGATTGCAGTTATTAGTAAAATAATAATGTTTTTCAAAGTATATAAAACACTTTTATGTTTTTTTTGCATTTTTTATGTTGTTTTGCATCTTGGCCAGTTGAACAGTACATATCAATTACCTACAGACATAGAAATAATGTTTTTCTCCATATGAGAAACTCTATTTATTTATCTCTATCTCTCTCCATCTCTCTCTCTTTCTCCATCTCTCTCTATAGATATATAAAGAAACATATAGTATACGCTATCTGAGACATAAATATTAATACACAGAGGAAGGTTCCACACAATACAAGGACATGTATCCTGTACCCGTATGAAATAGGACACGTGAGATTGATTTACAAATAGGGCCCTTTACATTTGCCTCTGCAGAGGAAGTATGGAAGTTGCAAGGAGATATATTGATGATATATAAATATCCATATCCATGGGGGGGGGATCAGATAGTGACTTACCTTTTCTCAGATCCTCGTTCTGTGCCAGCAATGCAAACAGCATATCAGCGTTGGCGGATTCCTTGCCTGTACCTAGTTCCTTTAAAGTGTCCATCTTGAACCCCCCCCCCAGCGTCCCTAAAATCTAGAAAATGGACTAGCCCCCCCACACCCGCAAATAGATGGGTAAAATTACTCCCAGAAAGATAGTTTTGCCTTGTTGTCTTCCTGGCCAAATCCGAGTGTGTATAAGTTTACAATGCACTGCGAGTGGTGGCCAGTGCTGGTGCAGGCTCCTGACTGGTTGTATTGGGAGGGTAGTGGATGCTGAGCACTTGCAAATGCAGAATAGGGGAGTAGCATGGATGTATGAGCAGGCGGTAGCCCTGGTGACAGGGAGCTCCTACTGTACTAGGATTGAATATCATCAGAGATCTGCTGCTCCCACCACTCAGCCCCACTCTGGGGGCAACAATATGGCAATGGGGCTATCTGTCATTTTTATGTGGGCTGGAAAAATACATGAATAATGGACATTGTCTCGGGAAGGGTTGACAAAAGCTATAAGAATTGGGACTGTTTTTTCCCCCTTTTTTACAAGAAGTACATTTAGTGTGTATTGTTACAACACACAGAGTGTGGGTTTGCATGTGTTTATTTGTCTACAAACACATACACCAACATGAACCTCACACCATTATATTTACAACATTTATATGCACTGTCTATGCTGTACAGACTATGTTTGGGACTCAAGCTTAATCTAGATCTCTATAGGAGTTTGAGATAATAAGGTATTTCCTTAAAATGATTAACACATGGGTTGAAGACATATGGTTGGAGTGAGATCTAGTGGTTCTATAAGAGTCTACGGTTATTTATTCACCTACATCCATCTACCTATCTCTCTATCTATTATCTATCTATCTACAGTATCCATCGCTCTCTCTCTGTCTTTGTCTGTCCATCTATCCATCTATCTCTCTTTCTATCTATCTCGCTGTCTATCTATCTATCTATCTATCTATCTATCTATCTATCATCTATCTATCTATCTATCTATCTATCTATCTATCTATCTATCTATCTATCTATCTATCTATCTATCTATCCAACTATCTGTCTATCTATTTATCCATCCACCCATCCATCTTTCATATATGTCTATGAATTGGCATCTTTTGGTCTTTCTATCTGCATCTAGCTGCCTAAATCTCTCTACATCTATACCTTCTGGAACCATCCATCTCTCTACCTATCATCTTTTTCATATTTCTACCTGTCCATGCAGTGTCTGACTGGAACACCAGGGGTCCACCCAAAAACCTTAGACCAGGGGCCCACCATAAAACCTTAGACCAGGGGCCCACTCTCAGTACTAATATACTAAATAGGCGCAATCTCTATATCTTACTCATTTTAATATTAAAATATAGATGTGGATAGTCAGTTTTTTTTTTTTTTGTTTTTTTTACTTTATATGCTATGGTTGAACCATTTTAGCCACAGGATAATCCTACAAGGAGTCATTTCTCCAGATCCTACATCCTACAGCATCACACAATGTATAAAGTTTTCTTATTTGTGCTTTATATATATAAATATATTCCTTTCATCTTATGTCGGAAATACAGGTGAAGTGGCGGCGCAATGTAAAGTTTCAAGAGCAAAACTCCAAGCATGGGTTAACGGTTTGGAAGGCTTCCTTATGATAACTGTTTACTCTGGGAGCAATGGACAACTCGATAAAATGTTTAGTAAAGTCAGTACCCTGATAAATTTCATTGACACTGATCTTTGGAGCAAAAAGGTGTCTGGGGAAATCAAGTCTAGTGCTGGGATGTATGCTGGAGATGAATTTAAAATCAATGTCCCATTTGCCTACATTTTCAGAGTATATGAAACACATTTTGGTGAAAGGTGGGAGATGTTTCACCGTTATATCCAGCTTTTAGCCTTTAATAATAATTTTTACGTGATATTGATCTGGCAGTTTGAAGGAGTCAAGCGACACTAATGTTATAAAATGAGGGGACTGGTGACTAATGAAGAAAAACACAGGGGTGGGGGCTGTTTTGGGGGTTGGTCCTGGAGAAAGCTGGTGTCCGAATCCCTTATCGTCCTTTCATGGGGTCTATCTAACCATATAGACCGGTACGTGACAAATTCATACTGAAGAATTGGGATGGGGTCTGTAATTTATGGGTAAGTGAACAGTGCCTCCTGCATTCTAAAACCAACTAACTACTATATTAAAGCCTTGATTGCACATTTGCATAGTCATAAAGAATGATGCCATATAATAAATGTTGGCTTCAGCACAAGCCCATATTTGTAAATACACGTGACAAAACAATATCACAGCATTAATAAGATTTCAGGGATGATGCAAAACCCCATGGTGAATGATAGTGACATCATAAGTTACAGTAAATAGTAGGGGCTCATTGAAACCATAGTATTTGGATCTGGTGATTCTTAGGAAATAGGCATGTCACTGAGCTGGACACATATCTAGATTATGAGCTGTGCTTATCCGTGCCTACCTCAAATACGTCTCTATATGTCATAATATGCAGGTTTATGGGATATGGTGGCGCCTTGTAGAGAACAGTCGGTTTAGTGCAGTGTATTGCTTAAGATCCAATGGAATAACAGGAGGAATAACACTAGTCACTTAACAGGAGGAATAACACCTGCTAAATATTTCATATATTCCTCATTAATGCTGTTGATTGTAATGTGCATTGGGTTTTTACTTTCCTACACAACAACAAGATATAACTCTTCTGTAGCCTTTATTCCTTGCTCATAATAATAATAACTATACATGTATATACTGGGCTGAACCCCCCCCAACGCACACACACTTTGTATTATACCTTTAAACTTGAATGTCTGTTCTCGAAGAGCTTTCTTACAGTATATACCAGCGATGTCTAAATGCCAATATGCTTTCCTATAACTTTTAGGGCTGTATTATGTGTATGGAGACGAGTGTGTGTTTTCAGAGGTGGTGCAGACATCTCTCTGGGCAACATGAAGGATGGGATGTTGTGACAGTCAGAGCCACATAGTAGCCGTGCATCTGGGCTCCTCCGCCACTGACAATACGTCTCATTAGTGATTCAATAGCAACAAAGTCTCTTTTGGGAGTGATTAACCCCATATCTGTCTAGGGAGACTTTAAACCACCCTACTTAATGTATACATGGCATAACATACAATGTGTTGATATAATCTCTTCTAAAAGGAACACACACCATCACCACAACGTACCAACACAACAACCTTTCTGCACATTTTGTCATTGTGACACTTCTGCAAAAAGACCGCAACATTAATTCTGCCGTAGGTGCAAAGTTAATTTCATAGACATTCCATTAAAAAATAAATATATTTCTGATTAACTGTTCCCATTTCTTATGGCACCAAAGCATTTGTAATGATAATGAGATGTTAGAATGCCCTCCCAGTGGCTAAACACAAGTTGCAATTTCACACCTTGTCATTTGCTTTTGTTAGAGTGCAAAGCAGAGCAAATTGCCCTTTTGTAACCAACTCAAGTCAGACAAATGTCTATGTGTAAAGCACGTTGGGACTTACCTGGGCTGCTGGTATATCCACACATGTCCAATGACTTCTGGGTGCTGGTCCTTACTCCCTCAAGAAGCATTGTACTCACTTTATGCCAAGTTCAAGGGTTTTCAATTCTTCTACACCAAAAAATAAAGGCAGACGGCACATGTATTGTCAGCTGCTCCCCCTAAATTAGTTGCATGAGTTCTGCGAGATACATCCCTATCTCTTTAAGAGCCTGGGAAGGTCTTATCTAGGCTGGTGAAACTAAAGAGGAGCCTCAGGTATCAGGTGCTGAAAACAGATGCTGCAGCAGGACTTGTGGAGCAAATTGGGGCTTTAACTAAGGAAAAAAAAGGTTCCAGAGTTTTCTTTAGTTGGATGATGGAGGTTATGGTCCCACATGTCCTGGATGCTGCTCCCCTGCTCAACTGCCACAGATTAGTGTTTTAGAGATGAGCAGGGAGAGGATGGACTTAGGAGGCAGGCATCAGGTGACCTCTGATTGCCATCAGTGTGCCTCTTAGCATAATAATACCCTACTGGTCTCATCCAAATGCTTAGACTTGTCCAGGGTGCTGAAAAGACGCTCTACAAGGCGTGCAGTCTCTGGCCAGGCTTCCCCCAAATGCTACAACATACCCATACACGTGTCCCCCTTTCACTTCACACAATGGGCTAAAGGGGGACAGCAGCGTCCAACCATTGTCCCTATGCAAATAGAACTCTTTCGTTAAAATTCATTTCTTTTGTTCCCTAGACAAAGACTACAAAACTGTGCATTGTGCTGCATCCTATTCAGTTGTCATTTTAATCCCTGTCTTGTTTTCCTCACCAGAGATCATCCAGCCACACTTCATGGCTGATTCTCCCCCCCCCAAATCGAGATTATACCCATAAGTACTTGGCCACTTTTGTTCCCCTCTTGTTTTACTCTTGTTTATTCATACTTCCACCCCATTTTATTTGAAATCTCCGCAAAGTCCTTAATTAAAGCTACCCCGTGTATTCGCAACAGATATCAGGACTTCTACGAATGTCTTATGATTTAGTACGAATCGGATTCAGATCTATGGGTGGAAAAAAATATGTAAATATTGTAAGTTGGGAAGAATAAAGATCTGCAGATATATTCATATTCCTTCTACAGAACGTCAATTTTTTTTAAAAAATATTTTACATTTCCTACATTGATACAGTCTGCATAAAATATATGTATTTGGGTGAAGAACCTCACATTTTATTTTTTACTATAGTTTTATTTC
The DNA here is from genome assembly GCF_017654675.1 of Xenopus laevis. NCBI lineage: Eukaryota > Metazoa > Chordata > Amphibia > Anura > Pipidae > Xenopus > Xenopus laevis. The sequence goes on from NC_054386.1 coordinate 28,993,814, forward strand.
CAGCACCAAACATACCAATTTGGTAAAAACTGTAAAAATCTAAAACATTTAAGTGACTTAAACGACTTATTTAAATACCATTTCTATAAACTCAATTTCATGGCCATTGAAGAAAAATACACCAATAACAGTATAGGATATTTTTTATTATTTTAGATTTTCAATATAAATCTAACGTAGGAGTAAAAGGGTATAGATTTTCAATATAAATCTAACGTAGGAGTAAAAGGGTATTAATACACAGCATTATCTCTACCTCAACCAATTATCCAACGTCCCTTTGCTTGTTTTTTCATATTTTTACACTGTTGACCTGATACATTTCTTTAAAAGAAGATGCCCCCCCAACAATGATACTGCTGGATGGCAGATGGGGATCCTACGTTTTCCAACAAATAAACATGATGTTGGGAAATCTATGCCGATTGCGACTGGGTTAGAAATAAACCCTGATTCCGGAGGAACGCAGAGGTTCCATTTACATAAACATCAAGATTCACGCGTACAGAGTAATGTGCTATTGATTACAATGAGCATAAATCACACTTTTAATTAAATTACCATTTCGATATATTTGAACGAGCAAATATGATTTTTTTTTTTTTTTTTACTCTCTGCCACGGCGAACGTCATCATTAATATGATAATCATTTCCTGCAACTGAAATATAATTTTTCTACATGAATACGGGTATCTATAGGGCAATCACCACCTGGACGTTTTTCTCTACAGAATCAACATGCAATACATTTGACCTCCTGGGGCTTTTAAAATCTAGGTTTTATTGAAATTTGTTTTAATATTAGCTTTTTCAATTTGCTTCTAAAAATGAAAAAACTAAAAAAAAATGACACCTGGTGATTTCACAACACAGAAATCAATTAAAAAATGCACCAGTCACCTGTAAAACCCTGATTATTTTTCTCTAAAACAAAAGTATATTTTTCAGCTTATTTTTTTTTCTTTTAATAAAATCATTTAAAATATGCGTGGCTTCATTAGGAATTCTTGAGATCAGTAATAAACATCAAATTAGTTAATTGTTTTTAAAAAGAATTTATTCAAATGCTCTGATGACCGAACTTTCAGTTGCACTTATAGGAGAAACATTAGAGGCGTGCAAGGGCCAATTTAACAAATACATTCAATTAAATGAATTAAAGGCAAATTCGCACTAGCTCTCTTTGGAGTGAAGGAAGAAGCTGGGACTATACACTCATTCATTATTTGTGACTTGGTTTCTTATACACAATGGCAGTCAGCATACAGTAACAAGAGAGTCTCAGGCAGGCATATGGCACTCTGGGATACACGTTTGCATTGAAAGATCTGCTTTTTTTTCTTTAAAGGGGATACAAACATGCAATACCATAGTATACGTCTATCTTTGTATAGGGCATGAAGAGCAGGCTTGTGCATTAACAAATCAGCCAATGACCTAGTAAACAAGTCCTATCGAGTCATCAATAAACCTTTGCCAGTTTGCGTTTTGGGTGGCATTTTTGGCCACGTCATACGTGACAAACCCGAGGTGTTCATTTGTTTTGCAGGGGGATTTGTGGATCAGTTTTAATCCAACAACAGCTCAATGGCCATAGGTTGACCATCCCTCATGAACAGTTGTTCTACAATGTAATAATATATGTCACGTGTAACATTACCAAGGAACTGTTTTTTAAGCAAAATATCCCTTTTTGTGAAACCCCAGGGAAAATTCCAACACTTGCCAATAAACAACCCTTGGTATATGGTGAGAGGTAGAGGAAAGTGAGACAAACATGCAGAATCATGCATCTTTGAAGCTTGCGAGTGCAAGTAGTGAATCTGCTCACCTCAAATGTGTAGGCTCTTGCTCTCAGATCTTTAAAAAACAGGTACTCATAGTTGCACTGTATACATAAGCCAAGATATTACCTTGAATCTATAAAGGGGCAAAATTGTGCTTTGGGGCCACTTAAATAGCTTTAGAAGACACTGACTTTACCTCCAATAAAGAAAAGCAACATGACATGATAGCTGGAACTATTGTAGGTGTTCTCTCCACACCCCCAATCTCAAGAAGAGAGTAAATAAAAGTAATGCTACTCCAACCCAAACCCACCTGAGGCCAGTCTTACCCAACAAGATTTATAAACATGCACCCATGTCTGATTTGACATGAGAGTTTATAAAACGAAGCATCTGGAAATTCAGAGCAGAACGGGGCAACAATGAGGTTGGAGGGAGCTGGTCGGTGACATCAACGGCAGGAAGGACACTGGAGCTAATTAGGCCCATCACCCAAAGTACGACCTACTGGGTTGACCCATGGATAAACCTGGGGGTTTTGGGCCAGCCCGTGCATCGCTATTAAATAATTACAAACACAGATTATTTATCTAGAGTTCTGTTAATGTCCCTGTAGCCTTCATTCCCATATGAGTAACTGTTGACCTAAAATTTCCACTAAACCATTTTAAGTTTAAGGCTCAGTTGTTCTTGTCCCTTAACTTGCAGTAACAGGGAATGACTTCTGAACTGCTATACACCTCCTGCAACAGTATTTAATCCTGCAGAACAAATCAGCACTAGTTGTGACAATATGACTAGTGACATGAGTGTCCCCAGTGCCTCGTTGCAGAGGCCGATCAGTTGGGGGCGAGAGCAGAGAAAGGTCCGTTGGATTCACCTTGTGTTGTTTGTTCTAAAACAGAAGCTGAATACAGGCACCGTGCAACAGATGGCTGACTTACTCATTCCTCCCCCCCCCATCATTTACACTCACTCCCTTCCCTGGCTCGTGACGTCTCATCATTATCCCAATACAAAAGCAAATGCTAAATTTTACAGGACTCTTCAGCCTCGGTTCCCTGGACACAATCCACTTTGCGAAAATTGTCTGTTTCCAAATGGAATCCATTTTACCTAAGCCAAGCAATGCGCTCTAAGGTGTTGCATTAAGAAATACGTTATAAGTATTGACAATTATTATTATTATTTAGGGGGAAAAAAAAAAACAAAATACTATTTTGGCTGGACTCCATGGTACTTTTTTTTCCAGGGCATCACAATCCCATGTTAAATCCATTATTAAAGTCTAACTTGTCCCAAAAGTACTTTACTGCACAAAAAATATATATAAAAATATATATATATATATATATTATTGGATGCACTTTTATTTATAGTTGACCAGTTAGAAACATCTTGTACAAAATTGTCACATTCCAAGATGATACAATATGGCAGCGGAAGCCTTGGTTGTAAAGGCCGACGTTGAAATAGTGATTTTAGCACATACTTGGCTTATTGAACATTGATATGTTAAAAATACAGGGTTCGAGAACATTCTTATTTTCAAAATGTGTTTAAGCTGCGTTCCTTAGCACTGGTGAATTGATAATCCTAAAATGTAGCAAACAGTAGTCTAACAACAGGACAACAGGATTAGCTTCCTCTTCTGCAAAGCAGCAAGTGGCCTCAATAAAATTGGCTTGTGGTCAACCATTGAGCCTCGGTTCCGAACATCAACGAATAAGCAGATTTTCAACTCCTGCATCCTCCACCAGATTCCAGGCACTGTTATCCAGCTATAATTAGAGTAGCTATAGCTGAATTATATATTGTATAGACTAAATATTAAGTTATTTCCAGTGGCTCGAAAAGTGCACTCAACCAGAGACATGAATATACAGCAGGCACGTCCCAATGTGAATATATGCATGCCCATCTGCCAGCTTGGAAGAGAACGAACTGTAGCCAATGTAGATCGGTGCTTGGGAGAAGTTTAGATTCAGGAAATGACAAGGACGGCATTATGACTGATGCAGTTTTACTGAGCAATCCCCTAAATCAGATCTTCTGTATCTCCATTCCTTGGGTCCTTCTGTTGTATAACGACCACTTATATTTAACACATACTGCATGTACTGTCTAATAAAATAAATATGGCACCTTCCTCCTCCCATATGTATAAATGCAAATATACAGAGAAGGAATGTTCTGGGCACACAATAAGCTATACCCTCATACTGCACTGTCTATGGCAATCAATATGGCACCTCCATCCTCCCACATGTATAAATACTAATATACAAAGAAGGAATGTTCTGGGCACACAATAAGCTATATCCTCATACTGTACTGTCTAAGGGAAACAATTATGGCACCTCCCTGCTCCCAAATGTATAAATACAAATATACAGAGAAGGAATGTTCTGTCCACACGAGTGATACCCTCATACTGTACTGTCTAAAGGAATCAATATAGCACCTCCCTCCTCCCATATGTATGAATACAAATATACAGAGAAGGAATGTTCTGGGCACACAATAAGCTATACCTTGGCAGCTCCCCTATGTATAATTACAATTAAAGTCTGGTAGGCAGCATGGAGCCTTAACCCATCGGCGGAGAACGCTGCCTTCCCTATCTTGGCAGAAGCAGCCGGGTCTGTTGAGGCACTCACTAATACTGTACTCCGGGGAAGTACCCATAGGGGTTGTCCCCCCTCAACTCTTAAGATGCTATCTTCAATATGGTAAACAGCTCTTAGGTACGACAAAACAAGCCAAATTGATGTCTCCCCCTACACACCTATATGGTGCAATCCTAAACTAAGACACTTTCTGACAATACCAGACCCAGTACTTTGGGCAAGATATAATATCAAATACATTGGCCAGCTCTATGACAACCAGGGGTTTAAATCATATGAAGATCTGGCAATTTAGTTTAATCTTCCAAGAAACATGTGTTACAGATATTTTCAAATAAGACATGCAGCACTTAGCCAGTTTCCGACTGCCCCAAAGATGTCCCTCTCCTTGCTTGAGGAAACTCTAAGGTCACCAAACCAGGGGAAGCTAGTATCTCGCATTTATAACACTCTTAATAAACAAAGGGGCAACCCCTATGCACAATGCCATACCAAATGGATAGAAGACATATTATACATTCATATCTGCCTTCAGTAATAGGTAGCAATGACATCCTAATACAATATCTTATGATACATAGAACCTACCTCACTCCGACAAGGCTACACTCCATGGGCCTTAAATCAGATAATATATGCTTTAAATGTGGGATGGATCCGGGCACTTATCTCCACACCTTCTGGACATGCCCGCAGTTGATCAAATTCTGGGACAAGGTGGTTAACTACATAACACAAACTCTTAATATACCGCCAAGTGTGTGGACAGGGGAGGCATGCCTTTTAGGTCCGGTTGAAAACATTACATTTGACAAATACCACCGTATTTTATTGAGGTTGTTGTACTTTTACGCAAGGAAGGCGATTACCCTAGTCTGCAAGTTACCCAGAGCCCCCTCCTTAAAACGTTGGAAATCCCTAGTGAACGCGGCTCTTCCCCTATACAAATTAACATGCCTGAGTAGAGGTTGCCCGGACAGGTTTGGAAAGATCCGGGGCCCATGGTTAGATGAACTTGACACAGCCTCTGTGCAGGACAATGGTTAAGGTGCTACAAGATTTATATACTGCGTCACTTATGATGCTTCGCCCTCGGCCTACCCCCCCCCCTTTTTTTCTTCTGTTAGCCTTCCCTCTGTTAAAAAGTATAAAAAATACCAGTCTAGGTAGGCATTGCTGCAGTGATGATTATGCAGGGATACAATAGACTGGTGTAAATTTGAACTGTTTATTACTGTTTTGTCGTGGATTTATCAAGCTGGTAGGCATAATAACCAATTCCCTCATACTATACACTATATGTAAAGAGAAATAAATACAATATATGCCTTACTCAATATGTCCCAGTGTGAGTGGCACAACCATGTTTAGTTTCTCTGAAGTCGATTTTGCCAAAAGTGAATGTCAGCTATGTAATTAAGAGGCACTTGAGTATTATAAGCAGAACAAAAACTCATTAAGACTTCCAAAACTCTGCAGGGCACAATGGATTTTAACACAAGGGCAAGGAAAACACTGGGATTGTGGCAAATAAAAGTTAGAATAGCAGCTTTCCCTTACTTTCTCCCATAGATTACTTATTCCCTAAATAGATGCCCTTTGGGTTTTTTAAGGGTCCCTTCTGTACACAAGGGTTTTTGTTACTAGTCAGACTACTACTACATCTGTGTAAACCACAAAATCCCCGTTCAAACAAACAACTGCCATAACCCCAACCTTAAATGGGAAGTTGACTAATTACAAAGGCAACATTATCAGCACAGAGAGAAGCAAAGGTCCACTGGGCAAGGAGAAGCAGGATAGCTATTTACATTACAATTTTTTGGTCACTCTAACACAAAAATCTTAAATCAGAAGCTATTACCGAAGGAAAAGAAATAGGCATTTGGGAATGCATGGAGTAATAGCTGTAGCTACTATCATGGATGGCTGCACGAAGTCCAAAGACCTTAGCAGAAGTGCAAATTACCCTTAGGTAATTTTTTTTGTTTGACCAGGTCAGTCACTGCTCGATAAATAATGACTGGATAGAGAAGTGACTTAAATTCTGTAGGTAATACTCTCTGTTAATCAGACCACAAAGCAATCATTTATAGTGTAATTTATTCCATTTTTGAACTCACGTCCAAGTGGTCCTTCCCACCCCCCCCCTCGGATCAGTTTAGCCAATCAAACATCAGCCAAAAGGAAAAACTGTTCCAATCTGATTTTCCCATGACATCAGTGTCTGGCTTGGAACTGCAAGGAATTACATATCTTCTCAGTGATCTGGCCAAGCGTCATGTGGGTATCTCTGATCCAGACTCGCTCCTATTGGCTGGGAAATCTCCCCAAATCTGTAGTAATTATACGACTGGACTGTGAAAAACACAGAATTGGCATAAAATAAATAAGGTTTGAAATGGATACCCATGAACTTAAGGTAAATTATTTGTTAGAATAACAACCACACAGATCATTAAGATGTATTAAATAGCAGGACTATGCACAAATAACCATTTAGCATAATAACCCCCTCCAGGACTAAAGCTATACAGGGGCTTCCAACATGGCACCTCAGGGTAACGTCAATAATAATTGGACTGTGTATGGGGCCTTCAAAGGAACATGCCAGATATATATTAGGCAGGCTAGACAATTCTGACCGTGGAGGACTACTGAGATGTGTCTATGTGGTCCTTTGGCACATAGGCCTATAACTGGATCAATCAGTCAATTATACCAATAATATGGCAAAACCCATAGATAGGAAATGAGGCAAAATTCTTCTGGTTTGGCAACCTTGAGGATATTGGCATATGTGCCCAGTTTATGAGTTGGGAACATAGATAAGACAGTTTACACCAACCCTATGGGTAACATCAACAACTTATTATTGGACTGTGTGTGTAGCCTTCATGGGAACATGCCAGATATCTATTAGGCAGGCTAGCAAATTAAGCTGCTCCAATGTGTCTATGTGGTCCTTTCCCAATGGATCTGCGTAGTCCTGCAGTACGTTTGGCACGTAGGCCAATAACTGGATTAACCAGTCAATTATACCAATATGGCCAAGCCCATAGATGGGAAATGAGGCAAAATTCTTCTTGTTTGGCAACCTTGTGGATATTGTCATATATGGTCAGTTTATGAGTTGGACAGGTTACACTATACCTAAAATGTCACCCTTAAACAGTGGTGAAGCAGACCCAGAGTTCGCAGTGGGGCCCAGGTCTCCTTCCTCTTTTTAAGGGGTGGTTGTAGGTGACCCGTCCCACACGTGAAATTCGTAGCTGGTGGCAGACAATAGCCAGATCCATTTCAGCAAGTTGAAAGCTACTGTCCATGCTGCTGCTGTCCCTAGAATAACCCTTGAAGGATAAAGACAAATCTTGATAAATAGTTCAAGTATGGCACCACCAAAATCTTTTAGACAGTTCTAAAAAAGAAAAACAAAAAAAAAACAAAATAATGAACTCCAAAAGGAAATAACTTAAAATCTAAAATGTCTTCAAAAATCCCTGATCTTCACAAATAATAAAGCCACATGAAGTAGAACTCGGCAGTCTGAAAACCTTCACGTTTTCCCATTTAAAACAAAGAAAATCAATAGATTTACACAAAAGGTCGGTTGTATCGAACTTTCCACCTCTTCGAGCGGAACCGGAAGAAAAAGAACATGATCATTAAAAATAAGGAAGAGGTGACATATAAGATGACGCACAGGCTCATGTCTATATTGGAGAAGCCGATCCCTAGGAAACTGACAGACTGACTGCTTTCTGCAGCCTCAGAATCTAGACTTTTCTCTGGCTTTTTCTGAACAAGTTTATCCAGAAATTGGGGGTTTTGCTTCTTGACATCGTCTCTTTCTTGGGGTTTCTTGGTGAAATGCGGCTCTTTATTGCCATTGTCAGTGGCGGCTTCACTGAGGTCCTTTCTCGGGTCGGCAAATTCCAAGGAAATCTCCTGGTTGCCATAGTAGCGTTTTAGAAAAGCAAGCACCTCATCTTCATTCCAGCTGTGCACCCCACCAGTCTGGCTGTGGCAAGCAGAGCACAGGTCAGAGGTCGGCCACTGGACCTTTGGAAACTTGGGGTCTTCACTAGGGGCTCCTGTATAAAAAACAAAAAAACACACAAATGGTAGGTCATATGGGAATCCAATGCAAGATTTCAAAAGGAAGGAGAGGGAGTCTGTAACTACAGCGGTATGCTGGCCTAAAACACAAATAGCAGTTTACAGGCAGCAAGGAGTCTGTGACACAGGAAGTGGTGGGACTTGAACACTTTGATGGCAGCTTACTGTTTATATGCAGCATTATCTATAGGCTGCCCTGTCCCCACATATTGTAAATGATCTGTAAAAGGCAGATGCACACAAAGAAAGATGGTACCTCTTCCTGTCAGATGGTGCCGACATTTTTTATGCATTTAGTAGCAAGAACATTATGGAAAAAAATGTCTTCTTGTAAATCTCTTACAAACACAAAGTACAGGTTGAAACACATATTAGAGCCATAGATCAGTGACCATCCCTGAAACCAGATTTAGCCTCTTTCCAGCCAGGCGCCTGACATGGTCTGTATTAATCAGCGCCGCGAATGGATGGATACAGGCAGCAGGAGCCATTATTGCTGCATTATTCAAACTTCATCTCATAGAGCGGTGGCTAAGTGAAAATACTCAAGAGATTTTGCATTTTAACGTGTTCTGTGCCAGCCTGCGGTGCCATGTTTCTAGTTTTCTCTTCTGTATTTGCCGTGTGACAGACACAGAGTTCCAAAGGAGCTGGCGCTGAAAGGGTTAAATTAATTCCGTCAGCTTTTGCCTGACTGTAGGGGATTGAACCGAGCAGAACTGTGCATTGTCCAATTTGGCCATTTACAGATTGGACTGATCATTGGCCAGGGGGATTATACTGTTAGAAAACCAACGTCCAGCAATGTGCCAATGTGTTTCTCAACCAATGGGATTTTCAAATCTTCCCAATAGATATCTGGCCAATTTAAGACCAGCTGATGAGGAGGGCCCCATGGTTAAATAGGCCAAGCTAAAGGGTGCTCTGGACAGAGAGGCAAGTCTTATGGACAGATCTGATCATTTTATCTCTCTTTGTGGAGAGCTGGTTTATGGGACTACATGGTATGGCAGAGGTCATTCCTTCATGAACATCAGTACTATACATACCCCACCCTGGTGCTATGAAAACACAAGACCCCCTTGCAAACGATCATTGAACATAAATAATAAAAGTATATTCCATGGTTTTAACCATGACAGATTCCACAACTTACCAGAAAGTCTGTTGTTGACCACATTGTGCTTCCTCCACAGCCAAAGGATCGCCTGGTCTGGCGTTTTAACACTGTCCACAGTTTCCTTTGCCATTGCCTCAAAATGCTTGGCACATTCTCGACAACCGAAAAACTCCCGTATGTATCGCCTCATGGTCTGCAGGATAGCCCGGGGTTCAGCTTCAAATGCTACAAGAAGAAAGCGAAACATTCATTTACCTGGCTGTACTATTTAAAATACTTATATGCAAATCAAAGGGCATGTTGGGTTAGTGTTTGGGCCCATACAAATGTTTTACCTTCACAGATTCCTTTATGCATTGTGATGCATAGAAAGGGTTTGGCCTACCCTTTGCCTGTGACCTACTACAGGTGTCTTGTCTGTCTGACACACGCACCTCTAAGTAGGGTGAGAAGAAATTAGTGGTTTAGTAGCAAAGCCAATGAGTACAGCGGCACTGCACTAGTCTACCATGTGTGTAAAGTCAGTCTATGTTATATTCTGATCTATGATAAAAACAGGCCACTACAGAGCATGGCAGGATTTCAGCCGTACGGACCCTGGCACGTGAAGTTAACCGGCTTCTCTTACCGCCTAATGGCTTGGCAAGCAGCCACCGGCCACTTTACTCAGATCAATATTTAACATCCTCGCAGCACTAATGTTTTGCTCATCAGAAACTGAGAGTAAACGGAGCGAGGGATCAGCATCTCACCGGGATGGCATCGGTTGCAATGCAGACAAAACAGGTATTATCAGAGAGATACGGGGCTGAATCGGGATACACACGTCACATATTCATAAAAACAGCCTCCCGGCATGAGGAGACACTGGAAATTAGTATTTATGTCCTCGACACTGGGTGCAATGCTTAGAGACGTGAGGGATGTGCTGGTCCTTTTCATACTAGATGTTTCCATTGAGTAGGTATGAGGCTAGACTACTGGGAACACTGGCACCAGAATGAAGTAGTTTATTGGATATTCTTCAGCCTAGAACTGGTCTAAAGAGTGTACTACAGGGTTCTTTTTGGATCCACCTTTTTGGATTCTATTTGGCACTAAATGGAGGCATTAAAGGGGTTGTTCACCTTCCAAACACTTTTTTCAATTCAGTTGTTTTTAGATTGTTCCCCAGAAATAAAGACTTTTTTCAATTACTTTCCATTATTTATTTTTTACGTTTTTCCCAAAATCTAAGTTTAAAGTTTAATGTTCTTGTCTCTGGTGTGGAGTCTGGCAGCTCAGTAATTCAGGTGCAGACTCTAAACTGTTACAATTTTGCAACATTGAGTTGATACATTTCTCAGCAGCAATTCTAACAGCTGCCTGTAATGAAACCCAGAGATTCTGCTCAGCAGGGACAAAGATAAGAAATGTATCAACTAAATGTATCCATTTAGAACAGTTTACAGGATCGGCGACCCCCCCTCCCAGAGCTGCTTTAGAAGGAGAGAAATTACACTTTACACTTCAATATTAGAAAAACCGTCAAACATAGGAAATAGAAAGTAATTGGAAAAAGTCGTTATTTTTGGTGATCTATCTGAAACCAACTAGTTGTTTGAAGGTGAACAACCCCTTTAAAAGGAGGCTATGATGGACACTTTTTTTCAACTATTTAACCTAAGCCGCTTTGGTGTATGTTGCTGTTAGGGGGACACACGTATCAAGCTTTCTGGCTTCTCATATTGGTGATTAAAGAGCCACACATAAATAAGAGACTCGCTGCTAAGATTAAGTCCGATTAAATGCCACTATTAAAGAGCAGGCTTCAAAACAATTTTGAGAAAGCCAAGACACGCCGGGTTAACGAGGCGGAATTAGATTGCCTAATCACTTAATAGGCAGGCACTTGCCCCTCTCCAAACAGGAGGGGGGTGGACACACATCCACCAATTAAAACCCTTCACTTGAATATTATCATAAGATGACCCAAAATTAGAGCATACAATAATAGTCTCTGGTTATATTAAATCCGAAACTAAAGTCTCCTAAAAAATCCTGACTGCAACATGGTCCTACCACTATATGTATTAATCCCGCCTTTTATTTCCTCTTTGCTTAAAGAGCATCCGACCCTTTCTTGCAACAACCGAATGGATCTGCCGGTACAGAAGACTCAGTGCAGAACCACTTGTGGTGCCCATGTTAAAGTTCTATTAACACCCACAACAATATTTAATTTACACCTGAAAATTATTTTCTTCAACAGAACACCCCAAATGATGTTTTTTGTTTAAAGAAAAAGGATTTGCTTACATTTTTAGTTAAATGAGAATGGAATCCCTTTATACAGAGAGCCTACACATCCTAATAGGGCTCCGCAACCCCATGATTTATAAGAAAAAGGCCGACCAGTGCAGTGGAGTTGGTGGCTACCATCAATGGCTGTATGACTTTTTCAAATTAATTTTCTTATTAACTAGAATTTTTTTAATACATTTTCTAATGTAGTCGTCTAACTAAAACTCCACATGCAGAAAAAAAGTAGGATTCAACTTAGAAGTTAAATTTTTTACAAGCAGGATTTTTCTTTTATAAAATTATTTTCAAATTAAATTTTAGAAAACATTTTTTGGAATTTGTACTTTTCCTTTTTTAAATTATATTTTGGAATGACTTGGGATTAAATCCTACTTGCCTTTTCCAATATTCGAAGTTTAAAGTTTGTGGTTTACCTAGCTAATAAACAGGAAACAATGTCAATAGAAGAGGCACTTTGCTCTTACATTTGCTTGTGAAATTCATTTGCCAAATGCAACACGGGTGTTGGTAATATGGCCTCCCTTCCTGAGTTTGTGAGAGGAAAGGAGTTAAAGATGCCAAATGGCTCGTGATTTTCTTAAGTCTCGGATGGATCTTCTCCTGACATCTGCCATATATCATTGATAATCCTCCTTTTCACTTCCTCCCAAACTAACGCACATTCTGGGTTACCCTAATCTCTAAAGTGGACAATAAGCATTAAACTCCTACCTGTGGCTGGGTGGGGGAGGGATTAAAATCCAGCACGCTTTTTACTAGATGGGATTTAAAAACAAGATATAAGGAGATGGAAAAACCTCCACAAGACTTAATCCATCTGACTCAAACTGACCCAGTTCTTATAAGATGTGCTCATCACATTTCCTCTATGATTTGAAACATCCCGGCTTCAGCTTGTGCCGAACAAAAAAGCAGCAGGTTGCACGCGGGGCAGAGGATCTAGTTGATTAAAGGGTAACTGAAGACAAAATATTGTGCCCTAGCAGCGGTACTTAAACTGGACCTTTGGCCCAAGAAGGTGGAATACAGCCCCAAACAGCACTGTATCCCCTACACTATTAACCAACTGATTTTTATACTCTGTTTCAGAGCAACATTCTGCAGATAATACCTACAGAATAGTAAAAAAATGAAACATATGAAAATCAAATCCAAAAAAAAATGTTAGACTAGACTTTCCCTTCTACGTGCGTTCCTGAAATTATAGTACTAAATAATAATTGAATTTGCAAAGAAAAGAAGCCCATAAAGCAACCTATGAACAGAATACATACAGAAATCATATATTAAACCACTTAAATAAGTATATGCAGCTAAAAGGTGTAATATAGCCCCAAACAGCACTGTACCGCCGACCCCACACTATTCACTGCCAGACCCTTTGAACTCGGCTTGAATGCAACATTCTGCAGAAAATACCTACAAATCTATAAAAATGAATGATTAAATCTCAAAAATCTTACACTAGACTTTCCTTTCTATAATCAGAATTAATTTTTAGCTAAACAGGGGCAGCCGGTACAAGCCTATTCTTGACCTTTCCTGTTAAGAGCATGCCTTCCATTTATCAGTGTCACCGGGCAACACAAATAAAATATATATATATATATATCTCTATACAGACGTATGTGAATAAATTGAAATGGCTTTCCGTGTAATCAATGAATAACAGTATTTCTAAAATCAGACAACGAGGCAGAGCTAAAACAAAGTGGCCTGCGCTCCATTACTCGGCCGTATATCACAGGCTGCAAAGTGCAAATCGAAAAATGTTTCATGGTCTTGCGTCTCAGCAGCTTTGATTCATTGCCCTTCAGCCATCAAGTGACGAAAAGTGGATTTGCGACTAACTGTTCAGTGGAGGGCTTCGAGTAGCACCGCAATTTATAGTGGTAATAGATTGAGGCTAATGGACTTGCAGGTCTGAGAATGGCTTGACCCGTGCCCAACACATTGTAATTATTTTCTTAACTCTGGCATTTAGAGATGCCACTTAATCATAAGAGCAACTAGGACAGCTTTATGTATACATGGGAGCTGCCATAATGCTTAGTGTCACAATGTAATACTGTTCCACACAAAGGTGGAAAACCATTCACTGCTACCAAGAGGATAGGGTAGGCGAGTGTCTGTAAATATAATATGCGATAGGCTGCTCTTATTCAGGGTGGCATATAGATACCATAAGGTTGTCTAGAGCTCCGCAGTTTCCTGGTATAAGCTAAACTTTATTCTACTTGTGCAACATCAAACATAGCATTGTATCAAGGAAGGGTTTTAAGAGACGGGGAGCAAAAGCCAGAGGGCCCCATAAAGTAAGATTTGGTGTTGGCACTTGTGTCAAGAACATGCAGAAGCTAATGGACAACAAGAGGAAGCCTTACCAGTGTTTGCCAAGGCATCCGGTTTGACAGCAGCCTGAACAGTCAGAGAGTGGAAGAGCTTCCACAGGGAGCATGGGTAGCCCCTAAGGTTGGACTTACTGCCTCGGCACCCAACCCACTGGGTGTGATTAGTAAGGAATATCCCAGAGATCTAGGTAAAGAAAGGAAACAACTCATAGTTCTTAGCAGATATTTGGGCTTTTTGTGAAAGTAGTTAGCATGGTAGCACCACCAACAATGGCTGTGGCGTTGATCCCAGTAGCCTACCCGCATTTTATTGTTGACCAGATCCAGGATAGCGTCATAAGGGATCGTGTCCAACGGCATGCTAACCAGCCATTCCTGCAGTGTCTCAAGAAGCTTCATCACATGTGGCCTCCCGGGAAATAGCTGAAATATCAGATTGTCTGTAATAAGTATATGGTTGAAAGATCTACAATGAATCTTCTATAATGAAAAAAAGTGATCCTTTAATCCAGCCAAAAAGTGAACCAACTTTAAGTCTAATTATAATATAGTAGGGCCATAAAAAGTGCAGCAAGATCATATTTGTGTCTTTTGGGGAGATAACGTGACATATTATGAAGGCTTCCTGGCTGCAAGGGTCACTAACTCCGGCAACAGGATACTAATTTGGTACTGTACATCTTTATCCTATTCCCTGCAAATGGCAAAAACGGCACCCACCTTGTAAAGGATGGTAACAAAGTCCTTAAACGTCTTGAGTTTCTCACCCTCCAGTGTGTGGTGATTGGCCAATTCTGCCCGGAGAATGTAATGTAAGCCTGACTCCAGGTCTGTCATATACAGTTTGGATCTAGAAGATAAGAGAGCATTACTCAAACTACAGCCTTACGCTCTAATCAAAAGGCATAAAAACCAAAATAAGACAATTATGGTAGCATAGGTATTCCCTGTACTAAGCACAATTCAGCGGGAACCAAAGAGGGCTGTTCCATGCTAAATGAAAAACCGGTAAGTGCTCAGTAATGTCTCATTCCAAAACATTCAGCTGACTGGCACAGGTAAACAAATGAAATAAAGAAAAAAAACATATAAAGTAGGAGTCAGTCAGACCTATCAAACTGGTTCATGGTCGTGTCTTCCTGCTGCACACCTTTGCTCAGTCCTGAATGTGCGGTTTCGGATGGCAGCAGCTTCCTTACATTGGATAGAGCCTTCAAGTGCAAGGAAAGCTGGGACCGGATGGATTTTACACTGTAAATAAAATAATTTTTAAATTACTTTTCTTATCGGGGCTCCTATTGGGGGTGAAGCCTATGAAGACAAACAGAACAGGTACTTGGCTCCTAATCCAGGGTCCAACTGCTGTAGCTGGAGATGAAGTCTATGGACCCTGGAACCATATAAACATTCTGAAGGTCAGATTGAAATGAATTTGCACCCCAAAACCCACAATAAACCCGTACAAGTAAGACGATGCAAAGCTTCCAAATAGAGACAAAATATAGGACATTTAGAAGTTGATGACTCCGCATAAACCTTTGCTCTGCCTGTCTATACGGTGAATTAATGACCAAATCCCTGGAGTGCTGCCCAACGTATTGGTGATCTCTGCCTGGCGCCCAACAGGCGAAGTCCTTTGGCAACCTGTTTTGTTTATGGCTTAGTGTAAATCACTGCTTCCTGCTGCTTATTATTTACATTTAACGATAAACAGCCAAAATCATCCACTGGGTGGGATCCCTGTTCATAAATGTGCTTTGTTTTTAAAGGAGAAGGAAAGTTTAAAACTAGGTTAACTTTATTAGAGAGGTCTATATAAATACACCAGTAAAGTAATGCTGCGCCGATTCCTCTGTTAAAAGAAACACACCACTTCTTTCCTTCTATTGTGTACACATGGACTTCTGTATCAGACTTCCTGTTTTCAGCATAAACCTCCAGGGCTTTGGCTTGAGCATGCTCAGTTTGCTCCTCTCCCCCTCCCTGTTGTAATCTGAGCTCAGAGCTATGGGAGAGCAGGGAGAGACTCAGGAAGGAAGTGATGTCACAGCAAGCTAATATGGAAGCTGCTATCCTAAACAAACAGACAGTTTCTAGAGCTGTTTACTCAGGTATGGAAAAGAATTCTAAAGAAAAAAATAGCGTTCTAGCCTGCACTGTTGTGGCTAATCTATTGGCAATAAATTGGCTTGGTAGCTTTGCCTTGGAAGAAGGTGGTGGGGGTAGACGTGGCAGACAGCTGTCAAACTGATTAATGGCTGGGGTCATGATGATCTTGATCTACCGCTTCATCCATATTTTGGCTGGTTTGGGAATCCCAAAATGGATCCATGTACTTAACCCTTGTACCTCGATGGTCAAAGTTCCACATTAACACCAAAATGCTCTGTGAGGAAGCATCTACTTGAAGCTGCTCTGTCATTACAATAAATGAAAAGCCACCACAGTGTGGTGGATGTTTCACATATATTACCTGTCAGCAGCAGACTGCATCAGCGCACCAGTGCCGTTTTTTTTTTAAACTGCCTGATATCGGCTTGGAAGGTCTCATCCGCGTGCCAATAAGCTGCTGACTTGGAGGGGTTTACATGCACCAGCCTTTACTGAGGGAGTGTGTATTTGGTGACAGATTTTTAGACCAGTCAGGGATTTCAGATAACAGAACAAAAACAAATATTAAGAAAATCTTGAGTTTTAGGAAGTGCTTTCCGCTGTGCAGTTTAATGTTACTCTGACAGTAACATTGTTGCAGCACGAAGAGTTAACCGAACCCGTTTAGGAAAAAAGAGCTCCGTGTATCTCTTACAGACACTTACTCGTTAATTAATCCATGCAAGCCATTTGGTTGGATCAAATAACACGAAGGGACGGAGCCGATACCCAGTTTCTCCAGGATGGGCTTATCAGAAGGCAGCGCTCTCCTCACCACTATGTTACTGTACTGGATCAGATCTAAGATCACCTGCAAGCAGAGCAAGAGATCAGCCGTACAGTATGAATGGATGCAGTGTGAGTAAAATGCGGGTGAATGTGGCCCCTACCTCGCGCCCTTCGTAAGACTCTTCGCTTTCAAAGATGATGGCGGTGTAGTGGGATTGTTTTTGGGTAAGAAGAGACGAAATTTCACTTGAACTAGGAAAGGAAAGACAACTGTAAGGCAAAGGTTTGCGAGGGAAGGATTTACATTATCAAATGTGAATATAATTCTATTACGGCGATTGCACACTGCGACCACTGGGCTCACCTAATGGGCTCCAACGAGGGCCAGGCCTGTGGCTTACTTTCCGCTGGGGACGTTTGAAGGAAATCGATAATCACTTGCCGGACGGTCTGGATCTCCCGGTCACCTACGGCTGAGATAGAACCAGAGCATGTTACTGGGTTTCAGTACAGATCATAATAGGATCGTGTGCAGGTGTATATGAAAGTATCTTATATTAAAGGACAACTTAAGCACAAAAATGAACATGATCAAGAATGCTTTATATCAGCAAATGATTCATGCCTTTACATTTGTCCTGCTTGTGGCTACAGATCTACAGGGATCTACTTGCACATGCCCTTTATAGTGATCATGGTTTTCTTATATCATTGCCGGCCTTGCTGCCTCTGTCGCCCGTTATGTTCTAAAGGTGCGGAAAAACCAAGAAACCCAACCCATTATGTTCTAGCTGAAGCATCTGATGGTTATTAGGGCAACCGGATCTGCTCCCTACGCGAAGATACGATAATACACACCTTTATAATTCTCTCCTTGTGTGAACTCCTTGGTGAAGGCCTTAAAGAACTGAGCAGAAAAACATGAGAAAACACAAAGAAATGCAATTTAATACTGTAGTTTGTAACCCTCAAAACCCGCAATTTGACATTTTTTCTGCTTGCAACGAGAAGAGCATTTCCTGATAATCATGTGATAGGACCACGAGACATGGGAACAGAAAGCTTTCTAGTAGTGTTGTGGGCCAGGCAGGTTTGAGCTGACTTACTCTTTGAGGGGGGGGGGTGCAAGATCACCCCAGATATGAGTGGAGATGTATAAATGAAAGCAGACAGTGGGTCGGGTTTAAGGTGAGAGAGGAGGAATTTTCAATCCCTTTGAATTCTGACGCTATTCAGAAAGGACGGATTTTTGTGTTTTCTCTTAACGTATAGTAACACCTGCCTCTTGCACCCAGTGACATAAACAGCTTTTCTACGACTATTCCACCTGCTTGCCCCCCCACTAACACAGAATGCCGAGATACCTTCCCCTGCTGCTGCTTTTTGGTCCAGGCAGTTGGTGAAAGTGCAGAAAAGTATGAGCATTTTGGGGTCTATTTGGGCTTTTCCTCCTGCTGGTTGCCCAGGAGCACCCACAGGCTTTACCAGTTACCAGAGGTGCCTCGTCCTATTGATTTGCCTCAGAGATGCTCCAATGAGATGGATTCCTCTCTTACAAACAAGGATTCGTAAGATTTTCGGACCGAGTGTGGAGAGTCCCAACATTTTTCGTCTGGCGGAGATCGGTCGTTTGGTCGATCAGACAGGTTAAAAGATTTCTGTCGGCTGCCGATAAAATCTCTGCATGTATTGCCGATCTATTTGACGATATTCAGAAGGAGACTGTCACTAGATTTTGTCGAACATAACTTTCGTACGATTGCTGTCAGGGGCAGAACATCGGCTGATCTGCTTTTTTATTCCACGTAGACTCCTGGGCCCGATATTGTCATTATCTTCCCAGGCCCTTTGCCCTAGTGAAATATTTCCCAGTTTATCCATTACCGCCCCCTTCCCCCATCTCCCCTGAATACTTTGCTTACTCACAGCGAACACTTACCCGAAAGGTGGGATATAAGGTGACACCAAAGTCTTTGCAGGCCCCATAATTGTCCTCCTCGGCGCAGTCCAACACCCCAATCTTTATGGCTGGTTCCCAGTCTACCAGGAGAAACACATAAAGGAGATACTGAGAAATGGGCTGGGGGCCAAACATGGGGGGCGCTGACATTTTAGTAGTCAAGGACTGTAATACAATGGTACCCCAACATCTGTGCCATGCTTTGTTCAATCATTATTACTCCATAAACTCTAGCATATGCTCCACCATGTGCTACAATAATATGACCACTGGGGACAGTGTCTAATTGCATTTATAGTTATCCAACTATAAATGAAGGCATGCATGCAAGTACCAATGGCGACAGCAAATTAGATGAAATGATGACCCAGTTGATTTCTGTTACAGGCACCAGGCTGACAAGACAAGTGAAGGTGAAGGACAGATGGGCAGCCATTCTACAGCCAGACAAAAGGCACAACGGACTCGTTTCGGGCACTGGAATAAAAGTTTTGCTTTGGGGGAATGTGACGCACAACTTGATTTCCACCCGTCACCTCTCTTTTTGAACCACTGAGCTCATGATGTCCCTTCTTCCCCCACCAAGAGATGCACTGAAATGTTAATGTCGGGTGACAATGGCGGCTGGTGTCCTGTTGCACAGGAGGGTAAGGGATCACCAGCTGGAATGCGCTGCTGCGTCTCTTGGAAAAGGGAAAGAGCACTGGCTGCCATTCACTAGATAGGTACAGGATCCCCAAGATAAAGGCATCTCTGATCATCTCCATGTTCTACCTTCCGGCTCTTGGCTTACACGCCCTGTGCCCAAATGTTGCACCAGCCACTGTAATCACCACAAACAGGTCCGACACAGACGCAAACCAAAGTGCAACTTCCCCCTCAGAATTTCAGCACATGGGCACCTTATAACGATACGGACACGTTCCTATAAAACTCATAGGAGCGTGACAGTATCAAGTAAATGCCGCACCCGGAATAGTTCAAATCAAAGCCACCCCCGAAAACCTTAGTTAACCCGACCCTCCGACACTGCTAAATGATTTTTAGTGATGTTGGGCTGGGCGCAGTGCGATCCTTACATAGGCGGTTTGTGAATGAAAACAGGAAATCAGCCTTTGGAAGGATCGCTCCGCCCCCAGCCCAGCGTCACTAAAGCAAAACGGAAGATCTGTTAGTAGCGTCAGCGGCTCGGCTGCACACAGGTTCGCGGGGCAGCTTTGAGGGGGGCTTTGAGGTGAACTATTCCGGGTGCAGACACGTGCCTATGATTTTTATAGATATGTGTCATTATCACTTTAAGTGCTCAATTTTACATCCAAACAAGCGCTTTCCCTGATATTTGCAGTACCACTTTCTTGATACCAATCCTTTCTATAGACTTCAATACAATAGCGCCACCCCTATGGCTCTGTACGTCATGTGCTCCCAGCGTGGGCCCCATTCTACTCATCTCCAGACTCAAACTGGACAAAGTGCTATGTCATTCAATGACCTTCTCCCAATGCTCCCTTGTCTTCCATTTCACACTCCCAATTTCTCCAACTCATTGTGCAACTTCAACTGATCAAAACCAACTGCCCTAAGAGCTAATAGCACTGAATCATGAGAGGTCAGCGGTATTTCTCCTGATCCCCATTGTAAGCAGCGGTCCTACCCTGTTTTATTGCAGTGGATCCTAGCTATCTGTATAATAGAGCATTCTGTCCCAGTGGCTGCACAGATCCTATCTGATCCCCATTGGAAGCAGCAGTGCTGCCCTGCTTTATGGCAGATGAGATTCTAGCTATCTGTATAACAGAGCATTCTGTCCCAGTGGCTCCACACAATAAGCTATTACTGAATATAAATAAGTGATTCCCAAACACAGCGTGCTCCCAGTCCAGCAATCGTCAGGCTCTCTTCCGCCTCCAAAATTAAGGTTTCAAAAATATCGCTGTACACCCTTAAAAAATTTATTTGAGGGGGAAAAAACAGGAAAATAATAATATAGTGCAGTATTTCGGAACACATGTTTGATGTGCTTTTTTCACATTTCACAATAGTTAATGAAACTCTTTGGGGTACACTTAATTAGCACAATACTATAAACACATGTATGGTGGTGTTTTAACTAAAAATACTACACAATAAGCTATACCTTCATACTGTACTGTCTTAGGGAAACAATATGGCACCTCCCTGATCACATATGTATAAATACAAATATACAAACAAGGAATGTTATGGGCACACAATAAGCTATACCCTCATACTGTACTGTCTAAGGGAAACAATATGTCACCTCCCTCCTCCCATATGTATAAATACAAATAAAGAGAGAAGGAAAGCTCTGGGCACACAATAAGCTATACCCTCATACTGTCGGAACTAGTGAGAGTGCTGCTGCTGGAGTAGTGGTTTTGCCAGGACTGCGAGGGTCTGGGGGAGATCCATTTGCCACAATAATTGCAGGGTTGGTCCTTGCTAAGCTTTTCTTTTCAAATTTTGCAGTTTTTGCCTCTTAAATGAGGAAAAAAAACAGCTTTCTCTGCCAAGTGTAGGGAGGCTGAAGCTAAGGAACCCAGAGCAGGTGTGAGTACTGGCAAACGTGCAGTAAAATCCGGAGTTCAGGTGAAGTCTCTGGAAGCAAAGTGAGAGGAAAAGTTTGCAGAGGAAAGTGAAGGCCTTGTCTGCAGCAGGAAAGAAGGAAAGTGCAAAGCATGGGAACAGCACAGTACCTGGAGGGGAAGCAGGAGGGCCAACACAAGCCATGGACTCAGTAACAGCCCTGCCTGTCTCAGCTGAGAGCACTTCTGCCATTACTGCCAGAGAATCTGGTCAGGACACTGGGGAAGGAACCAGTAGCTCTGCAATCTGCTTGGCCATTGTTTTAGTAACGGAGGAAGCCATCATGGAGGAGGCAGCATGTCTGAGCACTGGGGAGGCCTTGGAAGGGAGCTGCCATGGAGTACAGGGCAGCAGTGATTCCAGCAGCAGACCAGCAGAGGGAACCCATGAACCGGAAAGTGCAGCAGAGGGATTGTGCTGCAAAACCAATATGGTTACTGGAAGGCTGAGAGCCAGCAGAGCTGGAGGAGGACTGCAAACTACTGGCAATATCTGTTCCCGAGGAAACCCTGAGGGGGATTGAAGGTGCTGTACCTGCAGACAAGGTAAAACATTATATTTCTTTGGGGTTCCAGAGTGCTAGAGACTTTGATAAACTGAATATAGATTCAGACCCCCAAAAACAGCATAAGGGGGAGAGTGTGTTGGTCTCTGATACAATCATTAAGGTCATTTAAGCTATGTAAAGTCTGCAGAAGAGGAAGGTGGAACTGAATGGCTCATTAATGAGAAATATAGAAAGCACTGGCCTTACTAGTGGGGAATTCAGGGCCCAGGGCATAAGGACAATGGTCCAGTTAAATAAAGAGCTGGAGGAGCTGGAACAGGACTAGAGCCATTCCCATAACCAGGCCAGAGACAAAGGTGGTGACTATACTCTTTAAGAATGAATCTATCCCCTGGAGGATATTATGGTCTGGCTGAGGAGGCAGTGTAAGGTGCTGTCCCCACTCACTCGTATTTACAATGAGGAGCAGTTCTGGGTGGCCGGGTACAGGGCACAAATAAGGTTGGAGGTGCAGAATAATGTCCCTAAATATCTTCCCAACTCTTCTTTCATAGGCAAGGAGAGAGGCTCCGGTTTCTACCCTGGGCAGCCTCGCCAGTGCTTCAGGTGCGGCTCCAAACGCCATCTGGCCAGTGACAGTGAGAACAAGGTGTGTGCGATGTGTGGGGCAAAGGGCCACGTCAGCAAAGAGTGCAGCAAGATCCAGTGTAACCAGTGTGGTACCTTGGTCCACACCGTGAATACCCAGATGCCTGGCATATCACTAAGGCTTGCCCACAGGTAGAGGAGGAACTCTTTCAGCCAATAGAGGAGACTGTAATGGAGCAGGGAAGGACAGAGGAGCCAATGGAATCAGGTAGAGATGCAGATGGAGAAGTGAGGGAAAGAAATAGTGAGGAAGAGGAGGCAGGGGAGGAAAGTCAGAAAGGGAGAGCAGAGAGTCCCGCCAAGAAAATGCACCGCAAAGTCAAGGCAAGTGGGGAGAAGGAAGAAGGGTGGAAGGTGGTAAGAAAGTAAGGGAAGACGGCTGGGAAGGTCCTTTTTGACAACAGAATTAATGTGTCCAACAGATATGTGCTGCCTGAGGGTAAGAGTTGAGGGGGAAGTGGCAGAGGAAGAGGAGGAGGAGATGAGAAGGGTGGAGGGAGGAACAGGAAAGGGAAAATGCAAAAGAAAAGCGGGAGGAAAGGGAGAAAAAGAAGGAAGGTCAGGAGCAACAAGAAGTTAAAGGGAAAGTAAAGGAAAGTTACACTAACAATCCACAACACCGGGAAGGGGCAATAACTGAAGATCAGGGCAAGAAGTGGAGGTTTTCAAGAAATTAGAGGGATCCAAGTGAAGAGATACAGTGGGGGAAGATGTTCAGGGCAAATCCATTAAACCCTCAGAAAGTCAGAGGTGCAGGCGCTCCTAATGTTGGGTTATTAATCAGCATTTAAGGTTCATGTGATGTGAGAAATCACAAATCGCAGTAACTAACTGTATAGAAATTAATTATTTTTGTTTTCTATGATGAGATAAAATAGCAAATGTCTTTGGGTTTGTTTAATATTCGTAATTGCTCTTCATGATGTCTATTATTTTATTTTAATGCTTTTTTTTAATCTGTTATTTGAATTAATCTAATAAACAAAAAAAAAAATCCCCTCCTCCCATATGTATAAATACAAATAGACAGAGATGGAATGTTCTGGGCCCTTGGCTTTAAGTTAAGGGGAAGTTAGACGGGGAAGATGAAAACAGAGCGAATGTTTATAATGGGGCAAAAGACAAGAGTATTACACACAGAGATCAGGTGTCTGACAGTGAATCCCAGCCAGTGGAAGCTGTGAGTGAGTCTGACAAGCAGAAAGTCAGTGCGTTGCTAAACTACAACTCCCAGCATGCTGTGGGAGCTCAGAGCAAGCAGATGAATGGTGGGGGGGGTATTGTGTCTGTATAAGGCCAGTAATGAGCCCCCAGTCTGGGACAATAGAGCCTGGGCAAGAGCAGATGAGAGGGTTTAGCAGCAGATCAGGACACTTACCGCGCACATCCCGGGCCAGGGCCTTCCAGGTGGGGGCGTAGTTGATGCAGTGTCCGCACCAGGACGAGTAGAACTCGAGGAGCCAGGCAGAGGAAGAGTTAAACACAGCCCGCGCCACCGACTCCTTATTCAGGATGGTGACAGAATCCTCCGGCCCGTACAGCGTCTCCCCCCGCGCGGTCCCGGCCACAACCAACAGCAGCAACAACATCGGTACCGAGCGGAGCGGCAGCCCCACGAACGCGGCCATTGCGCCTCTTCCAGCGCGCACAGCCCCTCTGACCTATCACCCCGTGACGTCACCGCCCCGCAGCTGCTCACGCAGCCATGGCAACCACTGGGGGCGGAGCCTTTGTGACCTAATGCTGCTGCTGGACCATCGGATCTTGCTGTTATGCTTCTAGTCGCTGCTATTGCCCTGTTGGGGCTCAGTCACGTGCCAGTAGGTTTTGAACAGGTGACTGTCTCTGCTACATTCACTGCACAGTTCGGTTTTTGTAAGGCTTGTTCCGGTCTGAACTGTCTGTTTCGTTTTCGGCCTTATGAAACCCGAACAATAATCTGGCGAATACTGTACATGAAAAGCATTAAAGGGGAAGGAAACCTAGTTGGCGCAAAAACCCTCCCCCCGTGTGTTGCCCACCCTCCCTCCTCCCTGGCCTACCCGTCCCACTGGGCAAATGCCCCTAACTTGTTACTTACCCTTCTGCGCAGGTCCAGTCCAGGGAGTTCACAGACGACATCTTCTTCCATGCGATCTACTGCGCATGTGCCAAAAGTCACGCGCATGCGTGGTAGATCGTACCGGCGAAATGCTCCTACTGCGCATGCGCCGTTCAAAGCAGGAAGAAGATTGCGTGGAAGAAGATGTCCTCTGTGAACTCCCTGGACTGGACCTGCGCAGAAGGGTAAGTAACAAGTTATGGGCATTTGCCCAGCGGGAGGGGGGGAGGGTTTTTGCGCCAAGTAGGTTTCCTTCCCCTTTAAGTACTAAGATACTCACCTTTCTTATTATTACTACAGATACTAGGGATGCACAGAATTCACTTTTTTGGATTCGGCCGAACCCTTTGTGAAAGATCCGAACCCTAATTTGCATATGCAAATTAGGGGTGGGAAGGGGAAAACATTTTTTACTTCCTTGTTTTGTGGCAAAAAGTCACATGATTTCCCTCCCCACCCCTAATTTACATATGCAAATTAGGATTCGGATTTGGTTCGGCCAGGCAGAAGTATTCGGCCAAATCTGAATCCTGCTGAAAAAGGCCGAATCCCTAACAGATACCAAAAAAAAGCAAATCAATCAAAAATAAGAATGTTTTTTTCTAAATTAGCATTGCTGTATTTCAAAGCTTTCTGGATAACTGATTTCCGTATAATAGGTCTCATACCTGTTATTAAAGGATCGGGGTTACTCATCAAGCAGAATAGAGATAGGGGTGCCACTTGTGTGGTATTGAATTGGGCATCAACACTTTAATGCTACATGTGCCACCACCCTTATGAAGTTGACCTGTTCCAGCAAGATCTGTTACTGACCCCTACACTCTTGGGCCCCCTGCAACCACAGGGTCTGCCAGGTCTGGACTGGGAGTTAAAATAGGTCCTGGCATTCCAAGTACACAGAGGCCCAAACTGCCCCACTAATTAGTGACTGTCTGTGGTATCTTACAGCTGCCCCTCTGCCATTTGCCTGAACTCACACATGCCAGTCTGGGCCTGAAGAGAGCCGCCATGTATCTCAGCACTAATATCGTGCGCATATATGTATTCATTGGCCATCTCTCCTGAGATGGACACCACGTATTGATTGGTATTTTCTCCTGAGATGTGAAACACGTATTAATTGGCATTGAGACAGGCACCACATATTGATTGGAAGTATTTCTCTCTTGAGACAAGCACCACATATTGATGGGCATTATTTCTCTCCTGAGATGGGCACCACATATTAATTGGCAAAGTCAAGTCCCAGATTAGACCTCTGAGTAATGTGGATATTAAAGTCCTGCTGAGGGAATCAGTACATCCCTCTGCTCTCTCTTTAGGGTGTATTTATCAAAGGATGAACTTTCAACCATTGATAAATCCCAGAGATATGAATGGACAGTGACGGAATTTCACTCTAGTGGATTGTGGTAATCTCTAACTTCACTCTTTGATAAATATACCCCTAGATGAGATTACACGGGTAATAACATTGTGTATTTCATTTGTATCTTCCCACTGTTTGTAGTTTAACAACATCACCAATGTACAGCACCAGCCAGTGTTTTTCTGGGGGCTCCCCACCACTGCAATCACCACAATACAACCTGCAGTCTGTACTATTCTGTACTTGGGAGGCATTTGGCTCATCAGTTCACTAGATTCACAAAATAAAAACCGTAAAATTTAAAAATATATATTTATTTAAACATAGAACATTTATAAAACACTGATCATATAACAAAGAGGAAAATGTTTTTATTTTTTCCCATGTAAATAAAATAACAAATATTGATCCAGCATCATTAGGGGCTAAACATTCGCATATACTGAAGTCAAACATGAAAATTTCCATTGAACCCTAATCTTAGCTTCTAAGTAGCAGCCAAAAGCCCACTAAGCATGTGCAGTGCCACTGATGCAAACTATGCCTAACAAGACTGAAGATGGTAAACTGCCGGGGGGCAATCATTACGGTCATAGCTGAACCCCTGGGCTGGTACAGTATATAAAATGACTGCATTTCTAGGCATGATTCTTTTTTAGGGTTTAGTTCTACTTTAAGAAACTGCAACTGCACAGTCATGGTTCCTACCTGCAGAAAGAGTCCTGCCAGTGTTGTGTGTGTGCCCAGGTTTACAAGGGGTGCGGTGGCATCTCCAGGAATGTTCCGTATCTTGAGCTTTTTAATAATGATGAGAAACCAGTTTCTAATTTGCTTCCTGGAGAAGGTAAGTGATCCTTTAATATCAATGGAGTTGTCATAATTGTGTGCAGAACTGCTGTGGTACAACTGCACCCACAAAGCAGCAGCCCTCCTCTTACTTCCTGTTCCCCCAGTTCATGTGCTTGAGCCCCAGTGCCACATTTGGCTTGGGGTGTGGGCAGTGGAGCCCTGGGAGTGACATAATTACAGCGAGGGATTAAACAGGGTACCACTCAGAAGGGGCATTACTTCCTCACTAAGCATTGTTGTACCATACCCCTATACATTACTCTTTAGTTGTCCTTTAAATGTCACTCATTGGAAAATTCATAACCAAACTGTCATTTCTTGATTAATTTGTTATTAATAACCCATTATGTCCTGGGCTTGTGCCCCACTCAACATACTGGATTTTCCTGATCTTTCCATAAATATGTTCTTTGCTTCCATACAGATCCCTGTGCTGTTACTAATCCCTGATACTTTCTTAACTTCTGTATTTATCTGCTGAGGGTTATTTGCATTTATCCGACTCACCGGGAGGGGGCTGTTTTCCTAAATCCCCTTAATTTGTTTCTGAGGAAGCAAATACTGTTGCCCTGAGCTAAATATTCTTGCACTGATGCCCCTTGGCACACCTGAGCCATTGTGTCTAAAGCTAGCAATAGACGCAAAGATATCGTTGTATGAATCTAAGTTACGATTTTTGGACCGCGTGTGGATCGTTCCCGACATTTTTCGTACCATGGCGATCAATCGTTAGTTTGATGGGACAGGTTAAAAGATTTGTCGACTAACGATAATTTCTCTTCATATATTGCATCAATGGGCGACCGTCACTTCTGTCTGTCAGACACAACTTTCGTACGATTGCTATCACGGCCAAAACATGGTCTGGTTTGTTCTTTTAATACTCTATTTAATCTGCATGGTTAGTGACAGGTCGGAAGATTGGGATGTCTGATCATTGGTCGGATACAAGGCTAAAATCTTCACGTCTATGGCCTGCCAATCACTATATAGCCTGGCTACACTCCTGTACCCCCTACCCATAGTATCATAATGGCACATTACTCTGCTTTCCTCTTCATGTCATCAAAATAGTGTCAATTATTGCCAGGGTTGCATCCCATAGCAACCAACCGTCACTAATGACAGTGTAACAAAGCTTCATGCTATTAATGAACAGTAACGTAACTATGAGCTACAGGGCCTGGTGCAGGCCATGCCTCCAACCCCTTCCGAGACAAATTCTAGTTATTTACTGACTCTTATTGGTTACAGATGATCATGTGTCTATAGATGATTGTGTTGCATATAGAATCATTCATTAGCAGTGGCGGAACTACGCTGCCGGTTTCAAATGCGCATGAAACCGCCAGCGGGACCCGAGGGGGCGCGGGCCATGGTACAGTTGCACCCCTCGTAGTTCCGCCACTGCTAATGAATGATTCTATATGCA
Source organism: Xenopus laevis (assembly GCF_017654675.1). Classification (NCBI taxonomy): domain Eukaryota; kingdom Metazoa; phylum Chordata; class Amphibia; order Anura; family Pipidae; genus Xenopus; species Xenopus laevis. The sequence goes on from NC_054386.1 coordinate 29,022,483, forward strand.
ACACAATCATCTATAGAAACACGATCATCTGTAACCAATAAGAGTCGGTAAATAACTAATCATAATAACAGTGCAAGCGATGATTGTTATTCCCCGTAGAACAGATTGAGGAGTCACTGCTCATTGTTTGCTGATGGAACTTGTTCTGTTGTCCTTGGAGTTTCAATGATCAGTTATTTGCTCTTCCCTTTATCCCGAGTCCCTGGAAAAACCAATGAAGAAAAGGCATAATGTGCTGTTCAAGGGAAGCAATATGGCAGCCCATATACAATGGCAGGCACACAATGAACTATACTCTCAAACAAATGTTTTTGGTGGAGTTGGTTATTTTCAAAGAAAACTTCTCAAAAAAAGAGTTCAAAAAGCAAAGAAAAGTGAAATGAAGCCCCACTATTTCTAACCTTGTGTAGAGAAGTGACACAGGCCTGTTACTTTACATGTGGAAAGCTTGGGTTTGTGCCTGGGAAAGCATGGGAGTGATACATGCATCCACAATTAACATTATTGTGCAAACTGTTTGCTAAACCAGAGTAAACACCTTCTCCCGATGCTGGCAGCAAGACAAACAGCTTTAATGGCTTTGTGAGCGGAACAAGTACAAATCATATCTGGATTAGTCAACGTATGAGGCTAAAAACTTGCCAGAATTCAGTGAGATGTGTCAGAGGCTTCCTAAGAGAAACAGTTCTACAGCTGGGCATGCATGAATAGATCTTATACGGCAAGGTCACTAAATAAAGGTGGCCATACATGGAATGATTCAGCGACTTTTCTGCCCTCCGACAAGCCTCCCCGATCGATATTTGGCCAAAAATCAGCCATCTCAATTGGGCAAGCTTGATTTTTCTGTTGGATCAAGGACCGCATCAGCTCATTGATGTGATCCCCACTCCAACTTTTCTTATCCCTTCCATTGCAATGCGATCATTTGTCTCTAGGACAAAACGATTACATTACCGCCGTATTGCCCACCCGGAGAAAAGATTTGCTCATTTGTCGACCTTGCCAAACAATTGAATCTTACAGTGTATGGCCACCTTAAGTCAATCCTTGCTCAATCTGGCTATCCTCATGGATGGACAAATAAGGCCAATGATTTGGCCAAAAAGACAATAATTGGATTCCTATGGAAGATGGTGCTGACGCATGGGCGGACGCATTCTTTACCCGAAAAGGGTTTTCAAACCTGAATAGTGTCACGCCCAAACCCCACACTGGAATGACCAGCAGGGCCACTGGGTTAATATTTAAAGTATAAACTAGGAGGGAGTAGACTGGCAAGGAGACTAGAAGGATGCTTGCAGTAAGAGAGTTTATTTAGCCAACATAAAGTAAATGAGTTCTAGTACAGTAACAGGCAGGATAATAAAATGAACAACTTACTGGCTCAGCAGCTCTAGGTAAACAAAAATCCAGGGACAGGCATACACTAGCCAAGAAGGGAAACTAGAACATGGAGCTTTGGAAAACAGGAAAAAGAACCAGGTAATATCAGCATGGGAAAGAGTCCAGAAGTCAGACTGGAACTTGGAAATTAGGAACATAGACCCAGTATCCAGCTGGTATGGATACCTATGGAATAGCAAGGAGGGAAGCCAGTTCATGGTTTAAATAATGGCCCTAATTAGGGATAGGCTGCACCTGCCTGTTAATGCAGAGCAGCTAAGTATAATTAACAGCGCCAGGGCTGGCCATAGGATCCTCAGAACAGGGTAAGCCTATAATTCTAATATGTCTGAATAGTGAAGAGGTAAGGCAACATGCTACAATACATAAGGTCCCTGATTTAAACCCAGCAGAGGGATGATAACTGACAGGTCAAATTCTGATTAAAGGAGAAATCAACCTGTGGGGAAAAAACCCCAGGTAGCCCTTCCTCCCCCCAGGCTAACTAGCTCCCCCCTGGGGAGATGCCCCATACTACATACTTACCCCTCTCCGCAGATTCTTCCAGCGAAGTTCCACGAGTCCATCTTCCGGCTCCTCTGTAAGCTGAATGAGAGATCTGTATTTCTGCACATGCGCAGTTGGAGTAGTTTGCCGGTTTGTAATGCGCATGTGCGGAATTACACTGAAATTGGCGATCTCTCAGTCAGCTTACCAAGGAGCCAGAAGATGGACGTGTGGAACTTCGCTGGAAGAATCTGAGGTGAGGGGTAAGTATGGTGAGTATGGTGCATCTCCCTGGGGTGGGGGGTAATTAGCCTGGGGGGAGGAGGGAGGGTTTTTTTTCTCCACAGGTTGATTTATCCTTTAAGTAGCATATTGTATTCCTATATAGGCCAATATGCTAGCCAATATGCTAGCAGATCAATCTGAAGGGACTAAAGGTGGCCATAGACACACAGATCCTATCATACGAATCGAGGATTCATACGATTTTCGGATCGTGTGTTGCGTGTGCCGAAATCTTTTGTCCGGCGGAGATCGGTCGATCGGTCAGGTTTGATTTTGACCTGACCGAACCCGTCGGAGCCCATGGCACATCGTAATCGGATCGTTTGGCCATACAGCCGAACAATAAGATTACCCCTGATATAGCCATGCTCGTTAATGGCATATCGGGGAAAGATCCGCTTGTTTGCCGATGTTGCCAAACGAGCGGATCTTTGCGTCTATGACCACCTTTAGTAGCTAATATCAGCTCTTGCAGGACCAAAACTAGGGCTAAGAACATGCCTTGGGTGTGCCTGTGGCGCTATCACAGGAGGGAGGAGCAAGGAGAAACAAGGTGAGTATTCCAATGGCTGTTAACCAACTGTGTCAGCATCGTATAAATCATGTATGGGGCCACAATGATGACATTTCTGACTCATGTGGGCCAGAGATTGGTACTGATAGCTATTGGGCAGCTTTGAATGTACTGTCAGACAAAGTTGTTCCTCTCTTGGTGAATCTACAAAGGTCCTAGATTGAATCATCTGGCCTGAAACCTTGGTTTCAAAATTGGGGACCATTCAATACTCTGTAGAAGCAGCAATTCATTCATCCAAACACCACCTTACCGTCAAACACCACCACCCAGCATCTTAGTAAATGTATATCACTCAGTGAATGCAGATGCACAATACTGTGTCTATATTCCTCATTGCAGCTGCAACATCACGTGAGCATGAAATGTTTCATTTCCCTAATTTGAGTCTATCACAACGTAAATTTGTGCAGGTTTGTAAGAAACTGGGAACTTTGTGTTTTGCAGATGGATGAGATCTCCATATTGATTGTACCAATCTGCCTTCAAGGGCCTGACTGTGAAGTTTGGAAGGAGCAAAGTCCTGTGGCTAATCAATGATAATTAATGTGAGTGTTTACACTGAGCAGTAGCAGCTCTTTGCATTTGTGGATTGGGCTCTAAACCAGCGGCTTCTAAACTGTGGACTGGGGGACAAACTTGAAGGCCGGCTATGCTGAATCACCTGTAGCCAATTTCAATTTCCCCTGCTTATTTCTGGACAGCTGAAGATCAAAAGAGGTTACAAGAAGCACTCACACACACAGTGAAACCAACATTTCTAAAATTATTCTGTGGTTTCCCTAAAGCACCAGGAGGGGTCTTTATACAGATGTCTATATACAGATACAGTACAGCATGTAAATATTTCACAAATTCCAATTTTACTTTGTAGCAGTGACGCCTTTCTCAACTAAATCACCAGTTTTCAGGATTTTTGGCTTAAGCCTGCCCTCATAGTTCAGCATTTTTTCAGATTTCTCCTTTTATTTAACAAGGTTACAGATATATAGAAACACTGGTGTAACAGTCACCCTGCAATAATTCCAGGGGCACCCAGGGCACAAATAAGCACTCAACCCAAATCTCCCCCTAACTGGTCTTCAGGCTGGGCCTCCTTAGCTCATAACAAAAAAGCTCCAAACAGCACGCCTGTTACTTTTTCTTAAAGGATCCAAACAAAAAGACCTTATTTTGTTTTTTTTTTGTTTTCACTGCTCTTCATAGGATGTTTAGTGTCACATTTATTAGGTTTACACACTTTGAGCTCTGTTCCGTATTCCTTGCCTGAGTCGTTTATCAGGTCTGACAAAAATACCACGGTTTTTAGGGCATTCAAAATATTTAACATTCTCGTCATGGTTTCCTTCTGCTTTGTCAAGTTCTACTCCAGTGCAATGTCCTTTTTGGAAAAAGACCAACCCTTTAAATTTTAGGGTACCTGGCGTGTGACCTTTTACTAAAACTCTGTCACTTAAAGCAAAGGCAGCCATGGGGTCATCATTATTATCTTTCTGCCACACACGGGGTTAAATATGGTCTTGGTGGTTTACCTACCAGTGACCTTATTTCATTACTTGTTGGTTCTGTGGAAGACAAGAAGATATTTTTGTCTTGAGCTGAAGCTTCTTGGTCTAATTTGGCAGGAGGAAGAAAATTTAACTTATTTGTAAAATAAATGCATTTGATCAATTAAACTGTCGTCCTGTGCACTTTCTCATATCCTCACTTTCCTTGGGTGGGGTCAGACAGTCTTTGCTATCTATATCATGACATCTAATTGACTCACAGCACTATGAAAAGAGGAATCATTTTCTGTTGAATGTAACTCCACTCCATTTCCACTTGAAAGCGTTTCATCAGATGGAGACAGGATTTCTGACAAGGTGTCTTCAACAGGCTGTAGAACTTCATCGGTGATAAATATGATATCTCCCTCACTCTGAGGTGGCAAGCTTTTAATCTTAAATAAATCTCTGGGGGAAGCAGCCTGGAATGGTATTGTCTCAATTTTCTTGGAGATTAGGTTTTCTATAACAAATTGTTTTTCATTATTTTCTGTCACGGTCGGTCTTTAATGTCAGGTGGACTCATTTCGGCTATATTACTAACATCTTCTGGATTCATTGACATTGACTTCTGTGTGTTTGTAATTTTGACTGCATTATTAACCTGCCCTTTAGGGTAAGGCCAGAGGAGGAGATTCGGGGAGATTTTGTCGCGGCAACTTTGGGCGACTATTGAAAACGCATCTCCGCGTGTGCATTAGCGCCGGTCGATTTTGCGCTGTGGCCTATGGGGAAAAGACGCTGAGGCAGTTCGGGGAGATAGTCGCGCAAAAGACGTGGCGATATGTCGCCAGGCGACAAAATCTCACCGAATCTCCTCGTCTGGACTTACCCTTACTTGAATATTCCCAGCTATCACTTTTTGTATCTGAAATATCCTTGGAGGTCGGGAAGGATTCGGAAGCCAAAGGAGCTGGCTTGTCTTTCAACATTTCATTCGCCATGACAAGTGGGTTTTTGGAATTCTGCAGTTGGCGTTCAGTATTCTCTGTGTAACGGTCCGCACCCAAAACCAGAACAAACACCAGGCACCCTGGTCTCAACTCCTGCTTCACCAGTAGTGTGACCGCCTTTGGGCCTCGGGAGGAGCCCTCGGCTTACTTGGATGCCACCTGGACTTAAACGAGAGGTGCAAGATGAGGGTTCTGGATAGGCAGAGGGGCACGACTGTAGAGCAAAGTCTTTGGACAGAAGGTCGTAGTACAAGGCGTTAGGCAATAGAGTGGTCAGATCAGGCCGGGTCGAGGCAGGCAGAGAATAAACGTAGTCAGGCAGGCAAGGGTCAAACCAGGAAGTCAATCAGAGGGTTAATCAGAGGAGGTAGTCAGTAATCAGGCAAGGGTCAGGATCCAGAAGTCAGAATAGTCAAATAGCCAGGCAGGGGTCAAACAGGTTCAGGATACAGGAAACAAATAGCACAAGGCTCAGGAGCACCAGGAACACAATCCTATCACGGGCAGTTTGTAAAAATAAAATGTACCTTTAAATACCGTTTAAAATTCGAGCCATTGCGCGCTGACGTCATACGTCAGTTCGCCTTTAAGACGCAAGAAGACGTGCCGCGCGCGCCCTAGGAACAGCGCAGAAGATCATGGCGGGCGTCCCCGCTTGGCGTGCGGCGGGCGTCCCCGCCGACCCCCACCGGGGTAAATTGTTACACTCTGCTGCTTGTTCTTCATGACTTTGGTCAATACAAGCCCCTACAATGGATAAGAAAAAAAGAGGATCCCACCATTGTCCATTATTTCATTTTTGAGATGTAAAGTTTCAGAATTATTACTTTATTTCTCCAAGGGATCCGTTTCAATGTTCTACCAGAAGGTGGAATAAGCCCATATTGTCTCTTGTAGGCTCTTTTTGAATTCAATTCTCAAAGACTGGAGACTAGTTACAGTCTGCAAGATCATTTACCTGTTGAGAGTGGTTCCTCAGTCTCCATTAGTTGTGGTTGGATTGCTAAGCGTTCAGACTCTATGCCGAAAACCTTGGAATCTCCACTTTCTGTGTCTAGTGTGGAGTAGGAACTTTCTGTTGATGAGTTTAGCAGAAACTTTACAGAATGGGGAGGGATGATGTTCAATGCTCACAACTACCCCTGATGTAGTGATGGACTTTGCTTAACCCTTGTCAGATGATTGATCACATGGCTTTGAATTGAAGAGCTCTTCATTCACAGTGTCAGGAGATTTATGTGTTTCTAAATCCGATGATACTTTCTCCTGACATGGTGTTCCATGATCTACAAATTAAACTGTGGCACACAATTATCACATATCCAGCTCTATTTACAATATATACTTGAAGCTGGGCATGCTGGGTTGACCTAATCTGGCCACCAACAGGCTGGGTCAACAATCAAGAGAGAACGGCATCAATGTTTCAGTATGGTTCTTGCCCTTCAGGAAGGCTGTCAGAAGGGTCCCTATGAACTAATAAGCTGCCAACTTGGCCTAAAGGAACCTGGTGGTCATGAAGGGTTGGGTTTTTCAAAGTTAGAAAAGTTATTATTTAGCAACCAAAGCACTTGCCAAGATCTGATTTTTATAACCAATGAATATCAGATGATTGTACTAAATATGTATCAGGATGGCAGATCCTGTGAATGCTGGGGATCAAAACAACAACCAAAGAAAACTGGGCAAAGTAAGAAGCCTTCAAGACCCTGTTAACTTTAAGCTAACCAGTTCAGATACAATTCTGATTATTAGTACTGAAATAAAACGTCACTTTTAATCTAGGTTAATGAAACACATGCACACACCAACAACAACAAGACTACACAAGACTTCATAATGAAAGTGGTGAAGTCCGGGACCGTGTCCCTAAAAAACGTATTTAAAAGCCAGGCAAAAGGTAGAATGGTGGGCTGTCAATGCCTTGAACGCTGCATTTAACAGCGTGACTGCCACAGTGAAATTAAAGTAGTGATGCCAGTGGCAATCCCAGAACCCTCCCTTCCATTCGTTCCCCAGACAGACTTCCTACCTAGCTACGTAGGGAGCGGAGGCAGACGTGGAGGAGCCAATTCAAGGCATCGACTGGCGTCCAAGTAAGAATCTGCCCCTGGGGATCCCAAGACATATGGCAATGGGGTACATTCCTAAAACATATGGAGCCCTTAAATGTTTTTTCTGTAATTTCTTACATCACTGGAACCAGAAGTGATTAACATAACAACCAAAAAGCACAAAAGCAGTTTCAATCACAAGGCCATGTTCTGGTTGTTAGATGCAGTGACCCTATCAACCAGGAAACATTAGGTTGGAAAGAGGAACAATACAAAGGAAGACAATTTAAAAATATACATAAAAAACAAAATCAAAGGACAATTTACCTTGGGTAAACTATGGCTGTAACAGTTCCAGAAAACCGCATGTTGCCAAACCATCCAACATTTGAAAAAAGTTAATTTTAGGAACAGTTCCCCTTTATTATCCATCCTCCCCTAGCAAATGCTTTGGACTCCATTTATTTAATAAACAAAAATATCTTTTCAATCAGGCCCAACCAATCCCACATGTTACTGGAAAGACTTATCTAAGTGATCCGATGTATTCTTACTTGGACGCCGGTCGATGCCTTGAATTGGCTCCTCCACGTCTGTCTCCGCGGCCAGGCTCCTAAAATCCAGATATTTTTATTTCCCTCCTTCTTCACTTTGTTCCCAATGAATGTTAAAAGCTAAATTTAATAATGTCTTTGCACAGCTCTGCTTAAAAGATGAACGATTTACTGGGGTAGATCCAGTGCAAATTATTGATTTGCCTATTGACTGATTACGATGAGGACTATTAACTTACTTGACTGTACAGCACAAGTGACAATACCCAGCCTGACGCAAAGATCCAGAATTATACATTACAACTGAAAGCAAAGATCGAGAAATAATGGCCCTTTTTATGAACATCGAAACCAAATTGTCACCATAGACAGTACAGTATGAGGGTTTAGCTTGTGCCCAGAACATTCTTCCTCTCTATATACTAGTATTACTATATAGATATCTCTCTTCAGGGTCATTAAGAATTTATCGGATTAGGAAAGGATTGTTCGATTGTATTTACCATTGTCCTGGCAGGGGTCCAGTTCTCTGTTCGGCGCCAGTTACAAGCGATTGATCTTCATGAACAGGCCCATTTATCTCCTAATCAAAGGACAAGAATTTAAAATTAAATTAGCATTAAGGGCTATTATCAGCAAAGAGAATTATAAGAACAAAAATGCGTGAGCATTCAAAGAATATGAGGCGGCTCCTGTATTTCAACTCCCAGCAGCATGTGTTACTAAAAATGCAAGCCCTAGTAACAGGATAAGCTCAGTGGCTGATTTGCATCCCATTCATTGACACTCACAACCCATTCCTCCCAGTTTATATGGATAACAGCACGTGTGTAAGAGAAATGTACAATAAGTATATATTGTAGCCGTCTCACTATTGAGTGATGCCTGGGATACTCCTGGGGTCCCTGGGGCAGTTTGATTAAGTGGAGATGGTTTATTCTGTACAAACTCAGCCACCAGTAAAGGCTTGTGCGCTGCTGCTCCATCTGTAATTTGTAACAGACATTATTTCTGCAGCCATGCTGGTTAATATTTTTATTTATGTAATCGGGTCGGTAATGCATCTGTGCTGAGAAATCCATCTATCATTATAACTGTAAGCGAAAAGATCTAGTTGGCTGCAGAAAATATTATCAGCATTTGTACCCATGGGGTAATGTCTTATGTTTAAAATAGGAGTATTTATCCTTAAAGGCTTTAATTGTAATCATTCTCCTTGGCTCGGTACTTGCATTCATTGGACCACAGTAAAGCAACCAACACAGAATATTTTTAATAATCTAGTTCCAAAAATATCTTTAGCCTAAGCTTATCCCATCAGCAGAGGGTGCCTTCTTCTATAGCATGGCCATATTGGAATCATATCCCAAGTATCTCCTTAACTGTCTTGAAATGGCTCATGCACTGCATTGGGACGTTTTGTGGCCTAGTCACTGGTTATTTTTATCCTGTGTTACCTAGTCCCACCTACCTACATACCTTGGTGCTCGGTGCTATAACGTTATGTGCAGCTGTAATCTGCACTGGAGCCTCTATGTCTTGCCACAGATTCTAGGTCACCAGGGATATGAAAGCTATAGACATAAGTGAATAAAACTGGGACATAACGACCAGTGCTGTCAAAAATAGTCCATGCTGTGGGACAATTATCCTCTATTTTACATGTTTGGGGGGGCCAGATCATACAAAGAGGTCTATGGTAGTGATGTGTGGATCATGGCCAACCCTATTCCACCTTCTTCCAACACATGAACGTCTTAGTAAATATGTCTTAAAACCTGCACCCACTTGATGGTAATGCTTGACGTCAGCAAAGATCTCATCGTACGAATCGAGGATTCGTGCGATTTTCGGAACGTGCGTGGAGAGTCCGGCGGAGATTGGTCGTTTGGTCGATTGGACAGGTTTGAAAATTTCTGTCGATAATATCTCTGCGTGTATTGCCGATTGTAAGATTTTCTGTGGGAGACTGTCAGCTTTATCTATTGTACGATTGCTGTCACGGGCAGAACATCGGCTGATCTGTTCTTTAACTACTTTATTTGGTCGGAATGGTAAGACTTTGATCTGAATGGTTAGTGGCAGGTCGGGAAATGAGAAAGTCTGATCGTACATTGATTCGTACAATTGGATCTTTGCGTCTGTGGCCAGCTTTAGTCTTGGGCCAAAAAATTGTGCTGCCACCTGCCCTCAATCCACTGAGAGATCCCACATTTTAGGCCAGACTGCACATCACTAGTCTATGGAGATCTTGGGTGCGTGTGGACCATAAAAACCTCTTACAGGGTCACAATTGGCTTCCAGTTGGACAGCCCAGGTCCCAGTGACATGCACCCCTTTTCCCAATCAATATTAAGCGGGTCTGGGGGATTAACTGCTGGTAGGGCTCTGGGTGATGCACCACCAACTCAACCCAGCACTACCTTCGAATTGCCTTAGCTCTGAGCCCCTTCGCTGAATCAAGTTGATCAAGACTTCATCTGACAACTTAATAAGTGCAAATACACGTTATTATCTCTGCCGTCTTATCTGGTTTGTTTCCCCCACAAACAGAGCAACTGGGGACCCTTTAGCTGCTACTGAATTTACTTTCTACTCTCAATGATTGTTTCACAACCCTGGCCTTTTACCTCTGAGGGAATCAATTTCTCCTAGGTGTGGGCTGCTGATTGGTGCATCTGCAACACCTCCTGCTGCTGAAAAGTTTCCTCTATTGGTGGGCTGCCCAGTAGATATTGTGCAGGTGCCTAATTTCTGCCTGTAGCAATAAAATCACAAGTCAGTCAGGGAGGGTATAACTTACTGTGTGCCCAGAATATTCCTTCTTTGTATATTTGTATTTATACATATGGGAGGAGGTGCCATATTGTTTCCCTTAGACAGTACAGTATGAAGGTATAGCTATTTGTGCGCCCAGAGCATTCCTCTGTATAACTGTATTTAGGCATATGGGTTAGAGCCCACTCATTTAAAGCAATGTGTATTCAACTAAAGTTTTAGTGTGTAATTTAAGAACATGTATCAGTGTATTTGCCCAGAGCTTTGCTCAGTGTTATGGCCTTGGTTTAACTGTAAATACTACCTGGGTAAACTGCAGATTATTATTTGAACAGCTGCCATTATATACAGAGTCGCCCTTGGGCAGGAGCATGGTAGACTGCCAGCATCTGTTGTGATCTTGGTGTTGACATTCCCCGTAATATTTATTTAACCTTTCATTCAATGCAAATGATAATAGAGCTGGGGATACATGGGAAGATTTGCTTGTAAACACATGATTATATCAAACAAGCAGGGGTTAGTACAATTCACTATGTTACAGGGACCCCTGCTTGTATAGGGCCCCAGAGGCACAACTGATTGTTGGGATCTGATCCCTGGGAACAAATCAAATTTCTACATTATGTGTACAACCAACATCCTTTCACCATAGAACAATGAACCCCATTGTCACGTAAACGTGTGACGTATGACCAACTAGCACACACAGGGAAATACCACACTTGTAAGAAGTAGTGATGGGCGAATTTGCGCGAAACGGCGAAAAATTCGCGAAACGGCGCCGGCGTCCGTTTTTCGAAAAAAAAATGTTTTTGACGCCAGCGAATTTTTATCGCGAATTTTCGCGGGCGTTTCGCGAATTTATTCGCTCGCCGCGAATTCGCACCTGGCGAATAAATTCGCCCATCACTAGTAAGAAGGGTTTACACAGGAGTTTATTTCAGATATACAACAAGCGGTAGATCAGGTACACGGCATTAGCATATGAACTCCCCCAAGTCCAAAACACTCCTGGTCCGAAACAAAGAGCTTCCCTTGGAGCGTCCACAGCAAGATGCACACGCCCTCCAGGCAAATCCAAATACAAAGTCAGGGAGTTCCTTTGGGCAATTTCAAAGGGGTAAGGAGCAAAGTGCCTTTGGGTAAATCCCTTTTAGCATCAACTGGCACAAATCCTCAAGGGAATTAACTTTATTCCCCCGTACCCAGTTGCGGAAATCCCTCTGCAACTTATTCCCGTAATCCTGGTGAGTTTCTTGGGAGGCTTTACGCCGGGTGCGGAAAGCTCTTCTGTAGAAGTCTGGAGTGATGGCGTAGCTGGCGAGGAGAATCTGACGCACTTTCCAATAATTTGCTCGCTGGGGGTATGGAATTTCCAAATAGACTTCGCTAGCTTTACCAGTGAGTTTACCAGCCAAAATAAGCACCCACTCATCCTGGGGAACTTGGTGGTCCTCACATAAACCTTCAAAGGAGCGAAGGAAGCTGTCTATGCTCTGCTTAGACTCATCAAAGGCAGGGAAGGCAGCATGAGTCAGTTTCACAACTGGCTGTCGTGCAATGGTTGGCCCTGCTGTGGGCCCAGAACTCAAGTTCCTAGGCTGATTTCCCTGTATAGTTAGGCGCAATACCTCTAGCCGTTCTGCTGGGGTCAGCCCTGGACCAATAGCAGCAAGGTGTTTCTGAAACAAGGTAACGGTGTTGTCCTCAGGTTCCCCAGCTGCATCTTGGTGCAAATTATAGCTTTCTTCTCCCTCCTCAGGGGTTTCTGGGTCACCCTGGGCATCACCTTCCTGGGTAGGTAGAGAATGGTGTGTGAGAAGTTCTATGAGTTCCTGTCTCCGCTTTCCCACTGTGTCAATACCGCATGTGTGGCAGAGCCTTTGTAGCGTTGGTAGCCTGAGCTCAGTAATCTCCTGAGCTGTAAGGTTTGCGAAGTTCCCTGATGTGCTAGTTTCCATTATCCGCACCGCTTGCCACCAGAATGTCACGTAAACGTGTGACGTATGACCAACTAGCACACACAGGGAAATACCACACTTGTAAGAAGGGTTTACACAGGAGTTTATTTCAGATATACAACAAGCGGTAGATCAGGTACACGGCATTAGCATATGAACTCCCCCAAGTCCAAAACACTCCTGGTCCGAAACAAAGAGCTTCCCTTGGAGCGTCCACAGCAAGATGCACACGCCCTCCAGGCAAATCCAAATACAAAGTCAGGGAGTTCCTTTGGGCAATTTCAAAGGGGTAAGGAGCAAAGTGCCTTTGGGTAAATCCACAGAACAACCATACCTCAAGGGGATCCAGGTATAAACAGTCTTCTGGGAGGTAGGGGAATCCAAACTGTTGGAGGGAGTCTTCCTGCCTCAGCTAGGATAAACTCCAAGGAACCGCAGAGGAGGGTGCCCTGCCACAGCCAGGTTACACCCCAGACGAACAACAACAACTCTCTAGCCCTCCCCTCTGGTATACCTGGCCTTTTCCCCACCTCCTAGGGTTGATTGGCTGGGAGGCCGGCCTTGCTTCTGGTTAACCCCACCCAAGCAGGTCTGATTGGCAGGGGCCCTGCTGCATCATTAGGGGAGGGGGAAATACCTTGGAGGGGGTTGTCCAGCTCTTCTGGAGGGCTATCCTGGGAGCTCCTTTGTTTAAAGTTTTTTGGCGGGAAAGTAGAACAAAGAAGAAACACCATCTTGGTTTAAATGTGTACTAGTCAGTTAGCTATGGATAAAATGGGACCAGTAGAAGGAGATTTTGGTCACACTCAGTATTTGTCACACCCATTCCTGGTCACCTGCTCATGTTTAAGGTTGGTCTGGATTTCATTCTCCTGTTTCAACAGATCCTCCACTTTTCCTGGTTTCTTTTTAATCTCAGAACATCTACATTAGCAGAAAAATAAAAAGTGGTTGAACTCAAATAACAAGCCTTGTTTCCTAAGCAAGTGTGAGGGCAACAATCCACCAAGCTTTCTCACTTTCTTTGGTGCTCCAGCAATGCTAGTGGTCTTCTCTGAGCCTTAGCAGTGCCCTCTGGTGCCTTGCCCTCATCTCCACTTCTCTGAGATACTGCTGGGCCATTTCCCAGCTGAAGTGCTTGAACATATTGAGTGATCCATAAAACTTTCTTATTTTACTCCACTGTAAGGAAAAAACCATAGGGTACGAGTGTGACCCTCTGTGACAGCCAGAAGGCAGCAGATGCCCCTTACCTTGCTGGTGGAGTCTGTGGCTGGTTCTGTCTTTTCCCACAAATCCTCATCCCCTTACACTTTACCCCTTTCATAATCTACATCTTAATGAAGAAATGAATCTATAGATTAATTGTGGTAGACATTCCATCAGTTGGACATTAATGATGACAGGCTTAATTCACTTAAGGCTACAGTTCCAGAAGATTCCTTCTATTGTATCTTAAATCTTTAAAGCAAGTTACAAGCCCTCTGACTTAATTCTCCAAGTTGACCAGAGGGAAACCACCATATTGTCAACTACTTCTCATCTTGGCTCTCACGAGGAGCTTTATGTGTATTGATGCTCATTCCATCTTCGGCTTTATGCTGTTTACTTAATGAGGCAAATTCTCCAGGGTTTTTCAGATCATTCATTAAGCTATAACAAAAGGAAACCTGGTCTAGAGGCATTTGTATGATCATCATGATCGAATGTGTTGTCCATCTAAACCAGCATTCCTTAGTTTACTCTTCCCTTTCAATCCATCTCAAAACCTTCAGAAGAATTCTTCTCAATTTGCTGTTGGCATACTGCCTACATGTCAACTACCATCTAGACATATCTCAAAGACCAATCTCAAAATCATATCTAAAGTATAAACCTATCATTCCTCTTTAGCGCCCAATACATGTCAAACTGAAGACCTGAACACTCTTTCTGCACCTCTATCATTGTTATGAACCAATTAAACAAATACTAGACATCATCGATGGAACCAAAAGGTCTGAAAACCTCTCCCTCAATCCATCTTTGATGAGGGTGTTGGCCTACTTTCTTCAGTGCTTCTAACTCCCAATTATTTAATGCACAGTTCCACCTCATAAAGATTTGTAATAATAGTGATACCACTGTCCACCATGGACTAGATTAAATGGTTGTTAGGAAGAAAAACAGTATGAGGTACTGGCTGCTGGTAATCACATTGAGTGCCGAGATGTCATAATAAGATGCAATTGAATGAATATGGCTTGAATGAAAACTTTTAGCTTCAGTTGCATCTCCAAGGATCCCATTTCTTCTTAGATGATTCTGAGCATGAGACTAAGTTAATGAAATGATTGTGATTGGCAATCTATACTGTAGGGCAATCGGATTGGCAATGTCAGGAGCTTGATTTATACACAACTCTTAAACCTGGAAGTCTGTCTGGCTCCAAAGCCTGTTGTATCGATAAATTCCCCCCCACACACACAACTTCCCAAAGAGAAGCCGAACGAGACTCCCTTCCCATAAGGATAATACAAATAATGCATTTCTTCTAAACACCAGGATTAAGTCATGTTGTAATGTCACTGCCATAGTTGACGTCTTTCCCTTAAAGTGAATTTGGAAGCAGGGGCTGTCGGCCTGGATGCTCTTCAAGTAATTACTGGTAAAAGGTTGAATGCTTTCTGCGCTGTTATCCAAATTACATTTTAGTAATCAGTAAAAGCCACAGCAGCTTTGAACTTGTTCTGCAAAGATTATATAAGCTTGATTATACAGTTGTTTTAGGCTTTTGTTTCTCCTAAATCTGATTACACGCACCTTAAAGAGTGTTCTTTAAGTCTTTTTTTCCTCCATTTAATATCTGTTTCTAAAGACGATTGGCCTTTGGATTTTCTGACTGTGCTATTTGTTCTTTTATTTAAAGGTACCTCTGTTTTTTTTTTTAAAGCTTTGTGGGGGGGGGGGGGCACTGATTAAATGTAAATTGTCTAAGGCTTCACACAAGCTGCCAACAATACAATGATTAATAGTTTCTCTGCCATTGCATAACTGTGCCTCCGATTAATAAAGCACATGTTAAGAACCCCGTACCCAAATTGATGTAGTCATATTATTTACATATGCTCCATATCCATGTCTGCCAGAATTTCTTTGGGCAAATATTCCTCTTACCTATAATGTAAGAAATGATTACATCCTACAACCATGTCCTCATAACAAGTTTACAGATATATTGGGGTAAAAGTCACCCTGCTATAGTTCCAGGGGTACCCAGGGCACAAATAAGCACTCACCCCAAATCTCCCCCTAACTGGCCTTCAGGCTGGGCCCCCTTAGCTCATAACAAGGTTACAGATATATAGAAACATTGGGGTAAGAGTCACCCTGCTATAGTTCCAGGGGTACCCAGGGCACAAATAAGCACTCACCCCCAAATCTCCCCCTAACTGGCCTTCAGGCTGGGCCCCCTTAGCTCATAACAAGGTTACAGATATATAGAAACATTGGGGTAAGAGTCACCCTGCTATAGTTCCAGGGGTACCCAGGGCACAAATAAGCACTCACCCCAAATCTCCCGTAACTGGCCTTCAGGCTGGGTCCCCTTAGCTCATAACAAGGTTACAGATATATAGAAACATTGGGGTAACAGTCAATGTTATATCGGGACATTGATACAAGTCATAATATCTGCACAACACACAGAGCTGTGAGAATAAGTTGGCATCAGCTGGAGCCTTAGACCAGCAAGGAACCTGCCCTGCCACACAGTTAATTGCCACCCTGCCATTAAACTTGGCCAAGGTTACGGATATAGACAAACACTGGGGTAACAGTCCCTGCTTTATCGTTCCAGGGAAGCCCAGGGCACAAATAAGCACTCACCCCAAATATCCCCCTAACTGGCCTTCAGGCTGGGCCCACTTAGCTCATAACAAGGTTACAGATATATAGAAACATTGGGGTAATAGTCACTCTACTATAGTTCCAGGGGTACCCAGGGCACAAATAAGCACTCACCCCAAATCTCCCCCTAACTGGCCATCAGGCTGGGCCCCCTTAGCTCATAACATGGTTACAGATATATAGAAACATTGGGGTAATAGTCACCCTGCTATAGTAAAGTAAAGTAGGCAGGGGCTGAACACAAATGATATTTGGGAGCAGTAATATAAGAAAATGAAGTATTAATTGGGTATTATTGGGTATTAATTGGGTTAGTGAAGGGATTAACCATAAATTGAATTTGCATTAACTTTCTGGGGTAGTGGGGCAGCGTGGATATGTACAGTCAGGGCCGCCATTAGAGATCAAGGGGCCCCACACAACAACATTTTCAGCCCACCCCAAGCCCCACCCCACACCACAGTTAAAAGACAACAGCACTAAAAACGTTACTCCCCCCCCCCCACACACACACAGACACACACACACGTTATAAAAAGCAATTGACGTTCAGGGACTCCAATAAGTTAAAAAAAAACTGTGACGCCAATGCCCCCCAAAAAAGTTTTTTTTAAACATTGGTGGTCAGGGCCCCCTACAAGTTACATTGGTGGCTAGGGTTTTAAAAAACAAAAAAAAAACATTGTTCAACTTCAACTTTGGCTCCTTCCGTGACTTTGGGTCTTTTCGTAGCTTCGGGACTTTAAGTTTGGCTCTTTTGTGACTTTGGGTCTTTTTGTGGCTTCGGGACTTCAAGTTCGGCTTCTATCATGACTGTGCCCCCCTGGTGGCGGCCCTGTGTACAGTTCATTTCAAAGAAGCTGCGGCCCGAGCCCTGGGTTGTCTCCTGCTTTACCCAAAAGCAGCACTAAAATCAGTGGGTACCTGAGGAATAAGGCACAGGGAAGTACAGATCAACTGAATGAGGGTAACGGGCATATGTTTCTCTGTAGGCTCTGAGGCCTACAAATTACATAGTTAGAGATCTTTAGTTCATGAAGACCCTTCTCCTTGCAAGGAGGGTTTTTTTGACTTCGAGGCCCTTTAAGACTCCTTCCATAAGAAGGTATAAACTAATTCCAAGGACACTGTGGGGCCCATTAATCGCAGGCATAAAGCAGCATGTGCAGAACGTGTTAATGGTTTGAGCAGCGCGGATGGGGCTGGATGCCGGAGTAGAACAATTACAGGCTGAGTAATTTTTCTCTCTCTAATGGAGACAAGAATTCAGTTAAGGCCCAAACAAGCTGACAGCTGTTGTTCCCTGGAATGTAAGTGCTGGCTAAGCAATGTCCAGCCATTATTGGCCTTTGTCTGGGATTATACAGCACCCTCACCATGCCGGAGCCCTGCAACATGCTGCTGATACCACAAGGTGCTCCAGGTGTCATTCTCCTCTATTTCCTTAAGGATGGTGGCACATGGGGCATATTTTCTATAGGGGGTAACTATGGCAAAAATAGAAGCCAGTGAATTATGAACCAGTATCATGGGAACAAGCCCTAGGTGAGCACTCATTGACACTATCCATGAGCCATAGCACCTTCTGTGAGCACCCGCCCCCTATGCAACGATAGCCTTGATCTACAAGTTCCTCCAGTAATCTCTTGGCAACTTGCACCCATAGTTGCCACTGACTTGTGCCAAGTGAATCAGATACTAAAGCTGTTACTGACACCATGCTGATACGGCACACAAGCAGTATCGTTTGAGAACATTTCTCCTGTTTTGCTCGTTTAGACAATAATTCACCCATATTCTGGGCAGTTGCCAATGTGCCTTTGGTTCAATGTCCTCCACTTGGCCATCAGATTTTAACAGCTGTGCGGAAAAAGAACCAAGTGATATATTTATTACAGTTCAGCTTGCACCACATACATGGCAACATCTGCCCATTTGGACCAATGACAGGATCAGGCTGCGGCCCATGGAGAGCGAAAGAGAGAGAGGACTTCATCAGTGTGCAAAGTTGGTGCTTGTGTGATGGGTATCATCACCAATCCAGGTATCCATCTAGCAATAATCATCTTACACAGGAACAGCATCCCCTACTTAATGCACCAGCACAAGTCACCGGCTGCAGGAGATTACGGCAACATGAAAGGTGAATTTACCGCTGCGCAGGTTCAGACAAATTGGTTTATAATTAGTGAAGGTGCTAAGTGGGATTTACAATTAGGGGATTTGTGCTAAAGCTGCATTGCACCACTTCTATCCCTTTCAGCCATTTACAGAATATTGCCTGCTTATTTATACAGGTGAAGTGCATTATCTTTTCAATTGTAGTTTTTCCCCCAAAAATGCTGCAATTCCGCCATGTAGTATATATTTAAGCAAGGGCCGGAACTAGGAGCAGGCAATTGAGGCACTGCCTTGGGGGGCCCAAGCGAGTAGATGGGGGGGAGCAAGTTGTGTGAAGCCAGCAGGGGTCATTTATCAACACTGGGCAAATTTGCCCATGGGCAGTAACCATTCTACTTGCAGCTACTTGCAGCTGGCTTTAAAAAGATAATCACTGATTGGTTGCTATAGGTAACTGCCCATGGGCAAATTTGCCCAGTGTTGATAAATGAACCCCAGTGTGTGGTGCCCAGACCAAGGAGGGTCATCAGCAATCGGATGGAGGGGGAGGCAGTCCAGCCAAGTTTCATTGCCTTAGCCGCCAATATTAGTTGTTCCAGCTCTGAAACAGAAAGATACCGTAGCTCTCAGCAATTAACCAACCAGGATCGAACTACAATTCCCAGCATGCACTTGGCAGAGGGATTGGTTTCAGATAAAACCGAGCTTGTGGATGACTCAGTACAGGCATGGGACCTGTTATCCAGAAAGCTTGGGACCGGGGGTTTTCTGGATAAGGAATCTTTCCATAATTTGGATCTTCATACCTTAAAAGAGAAACAACTCGGTGCAGATCTGGCATCAGGAGTTTGGTATTCTTCGTTATTTGAGTGGAGTTTTGCATGCACAGTTGGAATAAGTTCTCGTTCATGAACAACTGCACATGCACCGATCTGGAAATTTACTCCAAATGCACATGCGCCGAAACTCCACTCAGACCGAAAAAAGATCTGCATGGAGGGGTAAGTAAAAAATTAGGGCCATTTGCCCGGGGAGCAGTTAGGCTGTAGGGGAGGAGGGAGGTTGGTTTATGCAGGGTAGGGGGGTTTTCTAGTACGGGTTTGTTTCTCCTTTAAGTCTACTAGAAGTTTGGATCAAGTACAAGGTACAGTTTTTATTATTACAGATAAAAATGAAATAAATTATAACAATTTTGATTATTTGTCTTAAACTATGTTTTCAAATTAAAATGATGTCATTGTCGCTTTATGCCTGGCTGCAGGACAACACTTTTGTCTTGCTTTATGGCAGGTATTGTGGAGGTGTTATAAAAGGCACCTTACATTTGTGTGCATGGGTTTTTTTTCTAACTCATTGACATGACATATGCTCGATAGTAAGTGTAGTTGAAAGACTAAACTATACGTCTATTCCCCTTCTAATGCATTAATCCTTATACTTATCCACACACAGACCAAGGGAAGGCAAGTGAGCAAGGGTGTGTGATGTATAATTGGAAAGTGACTACAGAACGTAGGCTATTACTTAACAGTAAATCTTGTGGTCGGATTTGGCTCATATTTATATAAGACATTGGACGAGCAAAATAATTACTTTAAACTAATCTTTGCCGAAGAAGAAGATCAGAGGAGATTTAACTATGTGCTTATATTATTCAAATAATCGATTCACGTGCCTCCTTCCCAAACCATAAACCAAAAATATCAGAAGGCAACTTTTTCTCTTATTTGCTCAGGATCAATGGGATCAATGGTCAGATGAGCAAGGGACCTTTAAAATAATCATTTGAAATTAAATTGATCTTTTTACACATTGTATCAATAAGAACCCGCTGCTTTCACTTGGTTATAGTGGAAGTGACAGAGGTCACCAACATTTTCCTACCCATTCAATACAAACTGACCTGTGTGCAATCGATGTGACCCAATGAATGGGGGGAAAGATGGAGTCAGCAGGGAAAGATGGAGACAATGGAACAAGATAGCCATAGTGGAGCAAGATGGAGACAGTAGGACAAGATGGAGGCAGCAGGGCAAGATGGAGACTGCAGAAAAAATGGAGAAACTAGAGCAAGATGGAGATGGCAGAGCAATATGGAGATGACAGGGTAAGAAGACAGTAGGGCAAGATAGCAGACAGTAAGGAAAGATAGCAGACAGTAGGGCATGATGGAGACAGCAAAGCAAGGCAAGCCAGATGGAAAGAGTTAAGCAAGATAGAGCCAGTAGGGCAAGATAAAGGCATTTAGTAGTTACATGTTACATATCTATTCCCAAACCTATAGACCTTGAATTGTTGCAGTACAGCTTCCAGAACCTTTGGAATGCTGGGAGTTGCACAAAAGCAAAACGGTCCTTATACATTAATGTTTTTATAAAACAATGGTGCCTCCTAAAGCGTGTTTGCTCCAGGCACCACTTTTACTAAAGGATGTTTTACCAGCTGCTTAGGAATGTTTTGTTTCCTCGGAGACTGTTTCTAAGTTTAAAGATGATTAAAATTGAGTTTTTTTTAAATTTGCCCAGGCTCTGTGCTTGATGTTTGTTGCCAACTTATCTAAAGCAGAATAACAGATATATAAATGTGAATGTGTCTCTGGCCTTATCTCAGTACACTGCAGTGGCAAAGAGCAAAGCCAACGAGACCTGCTGACATGCAGCGCCCCCTAGTGGAAAACACTAAAAGCATTAATGGCTGTTCATTTTGTGGGTTAAAACTGATCATGTAAATACCACCCCATTCCCCCTACAAATAAAAATTGCACCCCAGATCCCAGGAGGAAATGAACCTGTTTAAATAACCAGCAATCTATCAATGGTTCATTAGGAAGCTTTAGTGCAAAGCTCATGGAGTCAACCCCCCTCTCCCCAAAATAAAATCAATATCAGTGAGAGAACTGTGGCAGAAGCTGAAGATCACCCACCTTTTAGCGAAGGGTCCCTCTATTGAATGGGCTTTCATGGCTCTCCTCCCTTGCTCCTGACCTTCTTCTTACCTTCCCCAACTTGAGGAGCTTTCATATCAGTCCATTCTGGAATTTATGAGAATTATAAAGTGATAAAATAAATTATTAAAAAAATTCTGGGAATTAAAAAATTCAGTTTTGGGGTCCCTAAATCCACTCAAACACACAAGATATCTCCTTGCGGTATGTAGCTGTGTGATATCCCCTTGTCTGGTGTTATTTAAGATGGCCATACATAGGCCCTCCAAACAGGGTTGCCACCTTTTCTGTAAAAAAAAAATACCGGCCTTCCTATATATTTATCATTTTTCCCTATTATAGGGAAAGTAAAGTCTAAAATAGAATAAGACTAGAAAAGCTGTATTTTTTATACTAAACATAAACATGAACTTACTGCACTACAAAGCCTAATCAAACAAATGATTTATGCTTTCAAAGTTGGCAACAGGGGTCTTGTAACTTTGTTAAACATCTTTGCAAGACCAAGACTACGCATATGCTCAGTGTGTTGTGGGCTGCTTAGGGATCATCATAAATTATCAAAACAGGGAAACAAACAAAGCTGATTGAGTTCTGCATGGCTGGGAAGTAAGGTGGGGCTCCCCCTGCTGTTCATAAGTATGATTGTTTCCTTGCTGAGTAGTTAGGGACCGTCTAACAATTCCAATCCACAGCAGTAAATGAAGGAAGAATTTCACTGCATTCATTCAGGTTTCTTATAAAAATGGTGCACATTTTTAAATTAAAGTATATTAGAGATAGGTTTCTTTTTCATTAAAGAAATTGAAAATGGGATTTTATTTTTTTGCCTTTACATGCCCTTTAATAACATTGGGATCAGCCATCAGTAAATTTCGGTCAGGTGGCTACCCTACCTTCACACAAAGTCAGCATTTTATGGCAGGTCTGGACTGAGATTCAAAATAACCCCTGGCATTTCAGGTACACAGAGGCCCAAAAGGCCACACAGCAGGCCAAACAGCCCCCACCCGCCCAATTTATAATGACTGTCTATGGCAACTTACTGCAGCCCCTCTGGCATTTCCCAGAACCCACAGATTGCCAGTCTGGGCCTGCCTTATGGGGTCCTGAGGGCCCAATCTCAGGCCAGCTTGATAATACCATTGTATGAGGACCACATAACTACATTGATTTGACCCTCATGGGTCTCTGTAGATATTTCCAGCTGTTGTGGGGCCAAAACAACTGGATCATCCCAATTTGGCACACCATGTGGTTGGACAGATTATGTGATCCAGTTGACAAAAGGTGGCCGTATACTGACTGATACCAGTCCTATAAAGAGACCAAATTCTTAGCTACTTAGGTAACTTACAGTTATGGAGCCCCAAATAACTTCAAACCCAAACCTCACCCCTATAAACCCTTCAATAATATCAGAATGATCACCTTGTGGTCCCTCAAAATTTTCAAATTGTTAGTCGTGTCATCTGTGAGGCCAGTTGGCACCTCCTCTGTGAGGCCAGTTGGCTCCTTCTGGATTTTCAGTATTTTCAGAGGATTCTGGGAATTGGATGCATCCGGTGCCGAGCTTTCACTTCCACCCTCCTGCCCAACTCCTGGGCAAAAGTACACAGGGCCTGCAGGTGCTCCTGGCTGTCTCTGGACTGGAAGAGACCTGAGCCTCTCTTGGGAGACTTACCGCCAGAATGAAGTCCTTTGGAAACCGGCCCCTCTGTGGGTACTCCTGACGTATCCAAGTCTCGAAGCCTCAGGGTCCCCAAGCTATCACACCTTTTTTCATCCTCTTCCCGGAGTATTGCGAAAGCAGTCTCTCTTAATCCATTCAGCTACAGGTTTTCCATCATGTCCAAGATCCTTAGTCACCTGATGGATATGCTTCCCTCCCAAAAAAAACACAAACATTTTTAGCAAAGCATCCTAAGCACTGTGGCAGCTCCTACATTCCTATATATTATATTTATACATTTCAAGATATTAGCCAACAGTGCCGTCTGCTGGACATTTCTAACAGGCTACAGTCGTCTGAAAATTAACTTCCTGAACGTTGTGTGATGCTGTTCTGCTTAGAAAATAAAGTTAGTGAGCAGATAAGAGTCATGTAACGTATCTCTGGTCAGTTCTAAGCAGAGCAATGTTGAAAGGAAAAAAAAAAGCATAAAATCCAGGGATGTAAGATGAGGGTGTTACTGCAAATTATTTCAGTTTAAAGAAAAATACATGTGCTGCCCCCTGCAGATGGAGAGTGGAAGTGCAAGTGAATGAAAAGTCTTTATACAACTATGTACTGTAAGTGACAGTTAAGCTAAAGGCAACAAACCCAGAGCTGGTATCTACATACATACAGGGCATTTCTGTTTGGAAAGGTCAGTATGGGGCTTTATTAAAGGAGCCGCTTCCTTTTGTTTTGGTAAAACCTGCAGGTGTCTCTGCTTGAGCAGTGCGGAGTTGCACTGGGAGTCCCTGTGTTGCTGCTTTTTGCTGCGTCTCTTCCACTTCTTCTTGTTCATAAAGTTGTGAACTTCCCCTGTACCGTAGCCGTGTCTATTGCCCTGTGGCCACCAATGCTCCTCTTTCCACATGTTCTCTTTATCTTTTGTCCTTCTCTCCAAGCTGAGGGCCTGTACACGTCCTTCCCTGGATGCAGAAATACAGTCACAGTGCTGGGCTTATACCGGGAGATGACTGACCAGGTGACCTATAGTTAACGTTTGCCTATGTTTTGTGTTTTTAGAGATTACAGATAAAGAATAAAGATGCTATACCACACTAACCCATTTATTCTGAAGGTGAACTTCCCCTTTAGGCAAAGTATAAGCCTGATGAGTGCACTTGCATAACCCCTCCCACATTTCCATACAGTGGATTTTGAATCTATTGACTTCATTTTCAGTGATCGATTTAAACATTCTGTTAAATGTTCCCTACAAACACATGTAACGAAGAAGAAATTGAAGAAGCGATGTTGTTACATGCGGTGTACACACGGTACCTTTAAACTTTTTATTGTGCGGGAAAAACCAAATGTTTCAGGAACCTCTCGCTTCCTACCACTGAGGAAGGGAGCGAGAGGCTTCTTTGGCGTTCGTTTTTTTCCGCACAATAAAAAGTGGTATATACCACTGAGGAAGGGAGTGACAGGCTCCTGAGACGTTTGTTTTTTTCCGCACAATAAAAAGTGGTATATACCACTGAGGAAGTGAGCGAGAGGCTTCTTTGGTGTTCGTTTTTTTCCGCACAATAAAAAGTGGTATATTCCACTGAGGAAGGGGAGGGAGAGGCTCCTGAAACATTTGTTTTTTTTCCCGCACAATAAAAAGTTTGGAGATACCGTGTGTACACCGCATGTAACAGCATCGCTTCTTCAATTTCTTCTGTTACTATTGTTAAATAACGTTGGATCACGTGATCGGAGGAAACCAGTGCTGCAAGTTGGCAAGTTTACAACGTATATATAGAGAGAGAGAGAGAGATATATATATATGTGTATATGAAATTTACCCTATAAACACATTTCTGTTATAAATAACGCCGTCAGTCCTGTGCTGGAAGAAATGTAGTAACATTTACCCTTTAAAATAACAGTCAGGTTCAGCTCAGCCCCATTCCCCTTTTTTAAAGGGTTTTCTCGAAGGCGCAAATTAATTTTTTGTTAACTACAGCAAATGCATTTGATTCTCCTCCAATTCATCAAGTTCTTTGGGGAAGGGGGGGGAATTCAACCTTTGAACCCTAATTTATCTTCCCCGAGGCCCAACCCCAGAGTCAGTGCTGACAGAAACTAATGGCTGGCAAGGACTCTATGACACTGGCAGTTACAATGATAAATGTTCTCTGTGACCGTGGTCCTACCGAGCACTCCCTGCAGGGAATAAAACCATTTTTCATGCAATCTATTATCCCCCCCCCAAAAAAAACATGATTCATATTTTATTATAAACAGCTGATCACACCAGCATTAGGTGTTGCCATTAAATTACCATGATGGGGAGGGATTTTTGGTCCCATTCAGTATAATTAATACCCGGCAGGTCAGAGAGTCAGGCTCCAATCGTATTTATAACTGGGTTGAAGGGAGATTTCGTAATCATGTTGCCTCTTAAAGCCCTGACCCCTACAGCTCTCATGGGGTCTGTAGGGAGATCAGCAATTTCACCTTATCAAAGCAGTGCCATGCCATCTCATATAGGGCCCTATTTGGAACTGATTAAAACAATATTTTTTTTTTTAAATTGATTTTCAAATTTTATAATAAAAAATTGTAAACTACAAGTTTGGAAGAAAAGTTTCATTTAGATGCAGTATCTATTTTGCCC
The DNA here is from genome assembly GCF_017654675.1 of Xenopus laevis. Classification (NCBI taxonomy): domain Eukaryota; kingdom Metazoa; phylum Chordata; class Amphibia; order Anura; family Pipidae; genus Xenopus; species Xenopus laevis. The sequence goes on from NC_054386.1 coordinate 29,048,357, forward strand.
AAATATTCAGATGAGAGAAGGCATCATTTTTTTACCCAGTTGTGGCATAACCAGAATTTTCTGAGCCCTACAGAAGGTGCCCCTTTAAATTTTAGGAATATGAACAGACAGTGTTCCAGTGTCCCCTATACTCCCTGGGTAGCACTGACAGGGTCTGTTCCTCTATTGTTATGTCCAAGCTACCCAATTTTTTTTATCAAATTTTGGTCCAGTTTCGGTGATCTGTATCCCAAGAGTTAGGAAATCCAGTACAATAATCAATATTTTTGATTATATAAATCTCAAAATAAGAATGTCCAAGTTCAGGATACAAAATTAAAGGGGTTGTTCACCTTTGAGATAACTTTTAGTATGATATAGAGACTGATATTCCGACAATTCGCAATTGGTTTTCATTTTTTATTATTTAAGTTTTTTTAGTTATTTAGCTTTTTATTCAGCAGCTCTTCAATTTACTTTTTAAGCAATCTGGTAGCTAGGGTACACATTACCCTAGCAACCATGCATTGATTTGAATAAGAGACTGGAATATGAATAGTAGAGAAATTGAATAGAAAGACTAGTAATAAAAATTAGCAATAACAATACATTTGTAGCCTGACAGAGCATTTGATTTTTGGAAGGGGTCAGCGACGCCCATTTGAAAGCTGCAAAGAGTCAGAAAGAAAAAAAATAACTATAAAGAAAAAAAATAACTATAAAACTATAAAAAAAATAAATACTGAAAACCAATTGAAAAGTTGCTTAGAATTGCTTATAATTGGCCATACTATAACATACTAAAAATTACCTTAAAAGTGAACCACCCATTTAAGATTTTCACAAATTCCACTGATTTCCAGGTAGATCTGAGCTCTAGAGAAGAATCTTCTAATTTATTTGAACTTATCGTTGTATTGTCTTGAAAATTGTGTTATCGGGATTATGGAAACTTGTATTGCAGGACGTTGTCAGAAAATCAATAACCAAGGACCCAACGAACCGAGTTGAGCAAGAAATCATTGCTGCTTCACAAATAGGCCCCCACACTAAGATTAGAGTTCGGACTGAGAATATTGGATAAACCACCACCCAGCAAAACCCAGATCAAAGGTATTGGGACCAACTCACCAGATAACACTCAATTGTCCAACCCCATCTTCCCCCGGGTTCTCTGCTAGTGCCAACGTTCCCGGCTTTCGAATTTATTTTCAATCTTTTCTAGCTGAAATGGAAATGTCTTGTGTTTAAGACTCAAACACTGCGGGGGCTGAGGGTCTTGGGATGCAGAATTCATTGGGATGAAGGACAAGTAATAAGATACGTAAGGAACTGGGGGCTTTTACGCAAAGCAGAGATAATACAGTTTGGCTGGGCGTTCACTTTAAAGCTACCCATTTATCTACCCAGAAAATTATAAGAAACAGGGGTTTGCTCTAGTTTGGTATGCTCATAGTGGCCTGTCAATCCCAAGCCCTGTTGAGTGTGTTGCTGCTCATGTTGAACACCCGAGGGCGCTGCTGTTTTGCATTTCTGTCTACACAGCAGCAAAAGTATAGAAAGGATTTCAATCCCGTTAAAGCAACTAGAATTGAGTTATAGTAACCACTACTCACTCTGAGTTTGGCTTCCAGAAGCCGGTCCCACACACTGGAAACCTCTGCAACAGAAAGGAATCATTGATAGCAAGATAGCACTAATGGTGCCCCCCAAAGGGCCATAGCAAGGGCACAATTTAATATAGGGGGGCTGATTTCTCTTCATACAAGGCGCACTCTTTATATAGTGAAACAGCCTTGCGAATGTGGAACATGTATACATGCATCTTACTTGACCTTAAATGTCCCACACCAAGTTGGACTATTGAGTGTAGCACATGAATTCTTAGTGGAAAAATTTGTAAAAAATGTATTTGATTTTTAGTGCCTCTGCCACCAAAATAATGGAACAAGCCCTGTGCCAGTGTTCTATAAAAAGCTTTTCTTTCTACTGGCACAGCAGATTGTTTGTAGCTTCAGCTTCACTGCTGGTAGTAGGATCTATCTGGCTGTATTCTCTCCACTGCTGGATTTGACTCCTGAAACAGAAGCAAGCTAATTAACAGGTCTTGGAGGATTGACTTCTGCCACATTGTTCCAGGAGTCAGAACCAGCAGTGCAGAGACACTTGACAGACAGACAGACACAATGACAGTTACACAGAACTATAAACCCAGTGAGAATGAGGAATGAATGGATATTGGAAAGTTGTATCAGGAGTCAGAGGCAGCAGTGCAGAGAAAGGGACAGACACAATGACAGTTACACAGAACTATAAACCCAGTGAGAATGAGGAATGAATGGATATTGGGAAGTTGTATCAGGAGTCAGAGGCAGCAGTGCAGAGAAAGGGACAGACACAATGACAGTTACACAGAACTATAAATCCAGTGAGAATGAGGAATAAATGGATATAGGGAAGTTGTATCAGGAGTCAGAAGCAGCAGTGCAGAGAAGAGAAAGGGACAGACACAATGACAGTTACACAGAACTATAAACCCAGTGAGAATGAGGAATAAATGGATATTGGGAAGTTGTATCAGGAGTCAGAGACAGCAGTGCAGAAAAGAAAAAGGGACAGACAGACAGACAGACACAATGACAGTTACACAGAACTATTAACCCAGTGAGAATGAGGAATAAATGGATATTGGGAAGTTGTATCAGGAGTCAGAGGCAGCAGTGCAGACAAGAGAAAGGGACAGACACATTGACAGTTGAAAAACACGTGATAAAAAGCCACCATAGCTCGAAACATGTTGTGTTAAAATAAACCTTGCAGCACAGTATAGGCAGTTTTGAGCCGGTTTTCCACATACACCGGATTTTAGTCAATTGACAAATGCTTCAATTTGGGACAGAAGCAGTGGAACAGGCATCCTCCTTGCTGCTGGTGCAAACCTATTTGCTTTTGAAGTACTGCCATGTCAGGATGGAATTTGAGCCATGGTGATCTACAGGAAAGAGAGGCTATTTCTGATACTCTCCTTGCTGAGGCTATGGCCATAAGGAAAACCGTTTTGAAGGTAAGAAATTTTAGTTCCACTGAATTGAGAGGTTCAAAAGGTGGAGCTTATAATGCTTCTAGGACGATGTTAAGATCCCAGGAAGGGACTGGGCTCCTGACTGGTGGTTTAAGGCATTGCAGGCCCTGGAAGAAGAGTCGAACTTCTGGAAGTAATGTCCATTATGTTTGGAATAGAGCTGCAAGGGCTGATGTTTGCACTCTAAGAGAAGTAACGCTTAGTTGCAATTCATAGCTGTAAAAATGTAAGAATTTGTGGGGAATAACAGTTACTCCATGTGAGGTCACGTACCTCACACCAGGAAAAAAAGATACGCCAGATGCAATGATATGTCTTACATGTGGAAGGTCCCCTTGCTGCTAGTAGTTGAATCACGCTTGGTGAAAACCCTTTCAGCTCCCAGATACAGGATTCAACAGAAAAACCATCAAGCTCAGTTTGTGGACCTCGGGGTACCATGATGGACCTTGAGTCAGTAGGTCCAGAGATAGAGGTAGTCGGAAAGGTTGGTCCGCCAGCATCATCTGTAAACCAGGTGCGTGCCGGCCAAGCTGAAGCTATGAGGATTGTTAAAACTTGCTCTTGTCTGATCTTCGTGAGCGTTTGTTGTAGTATTAATATGGATGGGAAGGCATAAGCCATCTGGAAGGACCAGTGTGTAGATAATGCGTCTACAGCCTCTGCCATTGGGTCCTTGATCCTGGAGAAGAATCTTGGAAGTTTTGTCTGGATGCCATGACATCCACGCAAGGAGTGCCCCATCATTCTGTGATCATCTGGAATACTGAGGTCTTTAACCTCAATATTTTTCCATCCTTCCTTCCTTAGGGCAAGAGAATGCGCAAGGATACGCGCAAACTAAATTATCAAAGTCATCAAAGTGACACACGGGGATCTGCCAGCAGCTCAGTATTTTTCCTCCTGTTACCTCTGAAATTATTTGTTTTAGCTCTGGCCCAAATAACTGTACGCCTTCAAATTTTTGGGAAACTAATCTGTTTTTGGACGCTGCGTCCCCTGACCACTGTCTCAACCACAGCTGCTATAGATGCCGCAGCAGCTCTTGAAGTTAATTTAGTAATCTCAAGTGAGGCCTCACTGAGAAAGGAGAGGGCCAAACTGAGTTTATCCAGCACTGCTGATGTGTCTTGATGCATGTTTAGGGGGATTTTTTGGGTGTGTTGCCCAAAACCTTATCTACTTTAGAGACTGGTAGCTGTGTCGCTTTGATCTCTAGAGTGTCACACAGCGTGAACTATGACTGAGGTAGAGAAGATTTTTGGTTGGTTTAAGTCAATATCTGATTCAGTAGAGCAGATGGATTTTACCATTTTATGTAGGTGTGGTGGTGAGGAAGGTGCACTAATCTCCTTCCTATTAGGTCTTTTTCTGGTTTGCCTAGTGTGTTTTCTTTGGGTCTCATCAGGACAAGCAGACAAATCCTCAATTAAGTCAGCTAACTCCTGAGACTACGCTATAATAAGTGTTTAGTATTGTTAGTTTTGTTTCAGCGCTTCCTAGATGTTGGTTGAAGTGACATGGCAAAGGGCGAGAATTGCGCCAAGATGTGAACCGCAATGCAGGGAGTACCAGGATCTCGGGGAGAGCTGTTCCACTGGTGGCTATGGTGGTATGGGTGGATGCCAGGGAACCACCGTTTATCCTGAATCTTCTCCAGTGCCTGCAATGATGTATATGGATTATATCCTTATTATGAGAGAGCCAGTGAGCAATGTTGTGAGATGCAAGCAGGAGCTGGGCCCACTATCAGGCTGCTACATGGGAGCCAGGCTCTGGGCATAAGTTAAAGGGCATATAGTTGTGCTCACCACTTATTTTTAAAAACATTAAGCTGGGGTGCAATGAGGCTGTGACCACAAAATTCACATAGACAAATACAAGAGGTTTTCTGCATTCAACCCGTTATCAACATTGAAACAGGTCATTGAAAGATTTTGTGCCTTAAGTTACTAAAAATGCCTTACCCTTGAAACAAAACAGGGATTGTTTGTCCATATATTGTTACAGCTCCTGCCGAAGCACCAGGTAGAGCGAGACGGCGGGAAGAGCAACAGGAAAGGACGAGGCACGCGTGGCTGCTGGGAGTTGTTATCGTGTCTCCCTCCAAAAGGTACAGACACTCCCTGTGTGTGTGAGTCCGGGGGGCTTCTATTTATCCCCGCCCCCCATTATGTAGTTATTATGTGCCCTTGGAGGGAGCCGCCACAACTGCAACTCCCGATACTCTTCTGTCTCTAGCCACTAATAACTTAATGCGGGAGCCGGTGGTACCTAATGGGAGCCCCATAGAACTATATATATATATATATATATAACGGAACGACTGATTTTTTCAATAAATCTTGATTTTTTTCACAAGTATTCCCGTTGAGTGTGGTACTATATTACTATATGTATATATATATGGTGTGAGGTATACAATGGTACGTAAAATCATAAAACACGGCCATAGAAAAGAAAAGGGAAACAGAGTAGAATGAAGTCAAATAAATATAGATAAGGATAAATAGAGGAGGAGTTGAGTGACCGCCACATACAGAGTGTTCAGCACCACCATAGGTTAGCAGAGTTGCAGACTTTGTACCATCGCAGTGTCATGTGGATATCCTGGGACCCCAATATTTGAATAGCCTCCTTAAAAGAGAAAAGTAGAAAGGTGTTGCAAGACTGTATATTTTTCATTAATACAAACTGGGGACCATGGTACAAACAGCCACAGCATAGGGAGAGTTGTAATGTCCATATTGAGTGACATACTCATGGCTCAGATGGGCAGCAATGTCCTGGCACATTAGTAGAATATATAATAAAAAAGCAACTGTTTCACAGAGAAATAAAAACAGTAAATGAGGGACAGGTTAGCCTATTATTGGAGGCATATCATGGTCATATGAGCTGCCAAGTAAGGAATAATAGTGAGCTGATAGCGTGAAGGGAGTTGTAGTTGCACACCATCCGAAGTAGACAATCTGAGGATAGGGTGATGTTTTAAGGCCAGGGTAACCAGTGAAGTCATACAGTGCGAGAACAAGTAGAGAAGAGAGAAAAAAAAGGGGGGGGAGTAGAAAGAAGAAAAGTAGAAAGAAAGAAGGGGGAGAAGAACATACTGAGTTATCAAAGGTAAAACAAGAAGAACCCCTCAGTGACTTCTAATATCCTTATTATTTACATTAGGGGGTACATTATCCCTTATAATACATAAGTGATACTCAGCGTTCCCTGTAAATCTCAGCCTGCAGCCTTGTGCCTTTATAAGGTCACATAATGACTCAGTGACTTCTAATATCCTTATCATTTACAGTAGGAGGTACATTATGCCATATCTCTGTCATATAAACAGTGGGTGGGAGATGGAAGGAGTTTATTAGTGGTGCTGGTTGCTGCTAATACAATCTCAGCCAATTATGGGGGGGGGGCACTGTTACTTTTCTCAGCCCCCATAACATCACTGAGTAAAGGAAACATAGATGAGAAGGAAATACTGGAAGTAGTTAATGATATTCGTGTCCATTATTCAGGCTAATTAAGGCTTTATGGGGAGTGCGTGTGCTGCTCTCAGTCAGTACAGACATTCCGTCTGGGATAGGGAGAATTCCGGGGAATAGCAGATTCCTTGGCTTTTCATAGAACAGGAGCACTATGTGCCCATGATGGGGGAGGGGGGTGTGTGCCCAATTTATTAGAAACATGTGAGTCTATGGCACGCCTGGTCTCTTAGCCCTATATAGTGGATGTCGGGTACCTGTAAGATGCCCAGGGCAGTGATTGGCTGAAGGTGACCCTTTCTGCAGCTTGTGGCACAATGTAGTATATTTGCTTTATGCCCCCCCCAAACCCAATCAGCCCCCTAGTCTGCTAGTGATGTCTGATCCTGTAGGTGCAGATATAGCAATTTGCCCATTCCAGGTGTTTTGATGCCCAGGAGATAAATACCTCCACTAGGGGGTGACAAAACATTACATTAAACCACAGTGCTTGCAAGCAACAGTCACCACCCATGGGTGCCCCCTCCAATCTGGCCAATAACTATGCCAGTCAGCATGGTGCCAGTCTGAATGCACACAGTCCAAGTGTTTCTTTTTTTCATTCTGAAACAGGTTCCTGGGAGTTTTGTGTTGCCAAGGCAACCTGTTTCCATTGTCATTCAGACAAAGCAGCCGAATGAATCCAAGCACAAGCCTCTGCGGGAGAGACTATAATAGGGTGCCTTGCAGTCACAGGGGGAGGTGTGTAGGGATTAGAATGCTGAATGCTGCAGATGAGGGGGTTAAACCCAACTGTGTTTATTTGTGAGATTTCCTCCCCATGTCTTTCCTGTATTGTGCTCTGTGTTTTCCCGTGTGTCCACAGCCATAGGCAACAATGATCCATATTTTCATACGCACATTTTGTGCTCTCTTTCACATGTATGAAATGTCACAAAGAGCTTTGGCACCCTTTAAAACTAGACAGAGATAAAAGGCCACATGATGGAATACTGGCGTTAGACCTCTGTAGGGCTGCACAGAAATCTGTGCAGTCTGCAGTGCATGGTTGTGTTGGGTTGCTGTGTAGCCATAGAAGTCAGGCAGCAAACGCTAGTGTTTTCACTTAGCAGCCTGTGTATTGTCCTTAGGGTGCTCCCCTGCCCCCCACACCCATAGACAAAGATATGTCCATTAATTACACACAGTGCTGTACAATAGTGGCACCGGCGCTGCTAAGAAACCAGATCAGAGGCACAGAGCCAAGTACACTAACCAGCCCTTCAGTATTTCTCCCATTCTTGTCTCATGTCTGAGCCGTGGTTTGGCAGCTCTAGTGTTTCTAAAGTTTCTCTAATCTACTTCTGAACCAAGCAAAGTAGCAAATGTCAGTTTTCCTCCAGGTTTGTGAGTCCACCTGCTTCTGCTACATTGTTTCATGAATCAGAACCAACAGTTCAGGGGCTATTAAACAGTCAGACAGGCGCTGCCATCAGTAGCAGACGCAGTCCCATTTATTTCACCAGACTGAATCAGGGGGTCCTGGAATCCAAAATATCTCCAATATGCTTGTTCAAATACTTGTTCCAAGGCGGTATAGAATGCAGTGCAGGCTGCAGCGTGGCTCTGAACAGGTGGCTAATCATGCAGCATGTGTGGTTGAGCAGTGCTGTGGTCTGTTTTGCTGAGCTTCCTGCTGCTGGCTGCACTGGTCAGGGTCATGAGGGGTTGAATAGAGGAAGTAGTGCAAGTGCTACAGGGGAGTGAGTCAGGACACTACTGTTTTGTCTCCAGACTGTGTGTGTGCTGCCAGGATAGGGTTAATTGCTGGACCACTGGGCTGTCAGACAGTGAGAGGGGAGGGAAGGGGCACACACAGTAGAAGGAGGAAAGAGACAGAGAGAGCTGCTCCCCCTCCTTATATTCCCCTGACAATACAACCATTGGATGACGTCACAATCAGGGGGAGTGCTCTGTGCGACTGTACACTCTATGTGTAACACACATCACTTCCTCACTGCTGCCTCTGCCATTCTCATACTGGACTTATATCCCACAGGGGCAAAGGGAAGGAGCCACTCCAGCGCTGCTCACCTCCTGGATGTTTTATACAGCAGCTCCCCCCAGGCTGTAGCACCCCATGGCTTGTCTGCCCAACAATGAGCTCCACAACCTGGCAACCAGGAGACTCTATTCAAGGTATGTGTATGGGCTCATGCATGGGGGGGGTAGCGGTACTGAAGGAGGGTATCTGGGTTGTAGAAATGTGGAAGGATTTAGGGGAAAGGGGCACAGACTGCCCCTCTTAAAGGCTGGTCTATATACAAGTGCAACTGTCATTTCTGTGGACTGAGCATGGCACTGTACCCCTGATAATTGGTCAGACGGGAGGGATGGGCAAACCCTATGGCAGCGCATCAGGGGCAACAACTGTTGATTGTCACATTGGAAACAATGACATCAGCTGCCCGTCAGACCCCATATCCTCCCATCCCAGCTGGTAATTCTTAGATAGTCAGCTCAAGGGAACCTGCAACTCCCAGCAGGGGGGGGGGGGCAGGCAGATCCTATGCAGATACTCAAGTGTTTATAAATGGGGGGGTGGGTGTACCCAGAAATCAAGTGGTAATATAGCAGGTAACCCAGGATCTGGGCTCTGGTTGGCTTTTAAGCTTGTTGCTATGGCTGCGAACTCCATTGACAGTAGGGTTTTGCAGTTCAGCACTTGATTGGTGTGGTTTGGCATGCAGGGAGCGTTTGGATGCTTCAGCTCGGTGCAGGACCAGCCATCGGCTTTCTGTGCTAACAAAGGGTGTCTGGGAGCCCAGGCAGGGAATATGTGGGTGTGAGAGGTGCCACAGGGGCTGCACTGAGCTCAGAGTTAGGCACAGGTGAGTGTGTTTAGCCAGACACCTATTGCTCTATAACCAGACACAAGGGGCAGTCTCTTGCATAGGCCAATTGGATGTAACAAGAAACTGCCGGAAGGGGTGGGGAAATACCAGCCTGCAACCCTGCAGCTGTTTAACTACAACTCCCAGCATCTCCTGAAAGAGGCTCCCCTGGTGCTGTGGCCCTTTGTGTGAATCATCGGGTCAATATATAGAATAAGATCCAGAATGACAGGTTTATTGGGTCCATATGTGGGAGCAGTTGGGCAGCACTTGTTTAGCCCGTGACAAGGGTAGCACAACCTCACCTTTAATAAATGGACAATGCTGCAGCAAATTGCTGTTGTTGGGGTTCAGGTTGTCGAAGCAGTCCTTGGGGTTCAGGGTGTCAAAGCAGTCCTTGGGGTTCAGGCAGGCTGAAGGCCAGGTTTGTTTTGTTCTGGATACCCACAGGGATTGTCTTGGTGACTGTGCAGACTGTTTATATATTTGTAACCTTGTGTCAGTGTTTCCTGGGGGTTTACTTGGCCTTTAAAGGCTTGTACTTTCCAAGTGTCTGTTGAACTGTACAGCAACACGTTCATTGGCCCCATCCATCCCCGCAGGTCTCTCTGCCCCCCTGGCATAGAGGCAAATGCTGAACACAATGTCTATATATCAGGACCTATTTTGTGCACTGCTGTCTCCCCCCGGGTACAGATGTACAGAGATGACACATGCATTGCTGTGATTAGTCAGAGGTGCATCAGGCTCCCTGGTCAGGGAGAGGGCATGGCTGGCCGTAGGTTCATATCCCTGTAGCCTTAGTATAAAGCAGGGTGTGCTGTTGCTACGGTGAACTGGCGTATCATTGACTGCATTTGCACAACTTTTAGCTTTGTTTTTTAATTCATAGAGCAAAACAGGGTTGAAGTTAAAGGACAAGTAAAGTATTTTTTTTCCTATTGGAGACAGTGCGGGTCTTCTTTAAAAAAAAACGAGCCTGGGGGACTTGGCTGCAGACCAGATAGTGGCAGTGCCATGTTTCCCATGCCCCCAGTGTCAGTGGATCAGGCCAATGTGTAGTACTATTGTACTGTACTGAGCTTGTACCAGCTCAAGCTAATGCACGGGGGACCAGGAAAGGTGGCAACACTGCAGTCATACACCCTGGGCCTAATTCTTTCAGGCACAAGCCAGGTAACTTAGTAACTTTGGAGAAATTGGCACCCATGGTATCTTGTATCAGGGGGTACAAGGAGTATTAAAGTTGGGGCAGGTCACATAAGGAGCGGTGGTTTGGGCAGATGATAGGCAGAGTTTGGGCAGAATTGCTGCGTTATAAAAGGGGTATGACTACGTAAGAGGGTGACCAGTTGCCTAATAATTGAGGAGCCCATAGAGATGGGCCCTGCTGTCTTAGTTGAATGTGTTCTATTTTATTTGTCTTTTATGGGACACAGTCAGCCCCCAGCCCCCCATCATGCTTCATCTTTATGTTAGGGCCCAGAAATGGACCCCCATGCTGTTTAGGGGTGCATTTCCTGGAGGTTTGGAATTAAATGCAGCCATTATGAGCTAGAAAGGGGTGTGTATGTGTCTCTCAAGTCTCCCTATAGCACCCATCTGTGCACCTCATGTTTTCCCTCCACTCACTGCACTTGCAGATCCGACGTGGTGCAACTGCCACTTATAAAGCGTATCCCAGCATTTCCAGTTTCAGTGCTTTCCTCTGCCTATATCCACAACCTTGTAATATACAGACACAGATATTCCTCCTGTACGGCTGCAGCTTGTAGGGGTCCTGGAAGAGCAAGGAAAGAGCTGGTCAAGATGTGGGGTCCCAGGGTAAACCGCCTTATTGTTAGGTGATTATAACACAATAGGATGACCATGGAATATAATAAGAAAGCAGTATCCTGCTCAATCCGCATATATAGTAGTAGTGGCTCCCGCTGAGGATATAGTCCTCCGGCCGTCTCTCCTTTCATATATGGAAAAACTGAACTTTCTGTATATTTGTATATAATGAGGGTAAGTGTCTGACAGTTGCACCTACCTGCTTTGTGCAGTGACTGATTTGTAGCCCTCCTGTTTCCCTTTCAAGGAGGGAATTTTGGATCCTCTTTTTGATTAGTGCTCCTTGGGGGTGGGGCAGCCCGGCGACCATCGTATTTTCGTGTATCTGTCACATTATTCCCAGCAGAGAGGGGCTTAGGAAATGTGCGTATGGAAAGGGGCTTTGGACTAAATGTCTGTACCACAGGGTTGCCATAAATCTATTCCGGGTCTTTATTTGACTGCTTCAGTTTTAGGTTTCTGGATAAGCAATCCCATCCCTGTAGTTCCAGCATAGACAGTAGACCCATTAGACCACACCCACAAATTCTTCCCCAGTGTGGCCTTCTCGGGCTAAATATATGGCGCCCGTAACCCAGACGTATTATTTAGGGAAAATCCTGAAAATTACAGGCTCTTGGTAAAAGGTAGAGTCCTTGTGCCAGGACAACCGACCAAAAATGTGCGATTCATGCCAGGCCTCGGCTCCGTTGGTTTGGGCTGGGCAGGATGCGTAAGAACATCTCAAGATCGGAATGCTCTGGGCAGGCAGAAGGAGCTCCCAAGTGTAACAGCAACTAAGATTTTTGAGGTTGTTTGTGCTCATTTGATCATTTCCGAAGAGAACTTGGCAAAGCCACTACTGAGCCAAAGGAGCCAGCAGCACCATGTGATACCGGCACCACACGCTCAGTGTATAAAGAATGGAAAACCCAGGAATGCTAGCCCTGAAAAAGGCAGTACAATTGCAGAAAAAAGCGAAGTTGGACCCATTGTGTCATTGAGATGAATTGGCACACGAGACGGGCACTTATGTGTGAAGCCGAATGCTAAATTATTGGTTCCTTATACTTAAGTCTGTGCTCCCTGTTCTCTCGAGGCTGCAGAGACTGGCATCTGTTTCCTTGGCACACAGCAGGGTTATGGCTGGGATGCTGCACACTTCAGTAAACGCGAGTGAATATGCTACGGGCGGGCATGATGCCAGTGTGTGCTGTCGGGGAATCAGTACCAGATTTGTTGCTTATTAAATGCCTGGCACAGTTTCTGGAGTCATTTGATTATTGAAAACATTATACTTAGCAATAATTGGGGGTATTTTTGTACCCCAAAAACATTTCTAGGAGCTCTCCATTTAGTAGTGCCCACCCCAGTAGTGCCATGTGCTGCACAAGTGGCATTGCCTGCCCTGCTTCTGTGCTGTCTACAAAGCAAAGGTTTTTTTTTTTAAATTTTTGGGGGTTCACCCATCACAGGGTGGGAGGGTGGGAGGGTGGGTTTGATTTTATCCATGAAGCCAAAGCCTGTGTAAAGTTACTATGTTCCTCCGGCTTATTCCCAAAAGCATACAGGCAGGTTACTCCTCTGCACTGGAGCCGAACCCCTTTTGCAGTGAAACCAGTTATTAAAGGATTTGCCCTTGGGGTGTTAGACTGGAAGAGATGCTCTGACTTGCCATGCGTCGATGGAAGAGACAATTGAAATAATCGACTCCCTCCGGCACAGGTAGGGATCCCCAAATGATCTCATTCTCCTCTGTTGCACCTCTGCTAATAGATGGGGTGTGACTTGCCCTTAAGGGTGGCGCATAGATTTGAATCTCCTTGTAGTGCAGTGAAGGCAGCCGCCAAAATCAGAGGCACAACCGCGATGCCTGCGTTATGGACCTGCTGGGACTTCAAGCACTTGAAATGGTTCTCCTGGTGTTGCACCCCAACTAAAGAGCTGATATTGCCTGTAAGGTAAGGGCTGCCAACTCCCTGTGCCCAGCAGTGCCATGTCCCATAGAGGTGCCCTGTAATCCCTGCCAGATAATGCTGTGCCAGGGAAATTCACTTACTCTATGGCTCTCTCTTTATAAGACCTGAAGCTCTCATTAACAAAATACTTTTTTTTTCTTAATTCTTTCCTTTAATGACTTTCCCGTTTATCATATGTCATTACATCTTGCATAATGTCACCCTTCAGGGTTTCCATGGTGATCAAACCCATTGCTCTTAAGCTCCCAAAGATTTTTCTTGCCGAACAACCAATTATAGCGAAGTCTGACCAATCCTTCGAAATTATAGTGCGGTTAGTGTGATTCGAACGATCGTACATCTTACGATTTTTCGGCCGACATCTGTCAGAAAATTGATTGGCCAGGTTAAAAAATCTTTATCAGTCCCAGTGCAATCTATCTATGTTTGCAGGGACAAGCCTGGCAAATAGTCTTTTTAGTTGATGGACAATTCGTACGAGCGTACGATTTTTATTCAGTAGCTTCTTTCTTTTGTCTTGTGATTGTCACTCAGGACTGCCGCTCTCTGCCTGTCAGACCTGCTCCACCGAGGAAAAGAGAGACTGAGGGCACCCAAGGACCGACCCACTGGGACTCAGCTTTGAGCTCAGTTATTTATTGTATTGAGCCCCATGTCTTTTATTTACCAACCATAGGGGCACTAACACCTACTATACATGCTATACATGCTATATCTGCCACAGTCACACTCCCTTCCCAGATACTATTATCTCACTGTTACTATTGACACCATCTCTCCCTACTATACCTGCTATCCCACAGTCACACTCCCTTCCCAGAGACTATTATCCCACTGTTACTATAGGCACCATCTATCCCTACTATACCTGCTATCCCACAGTCACACTCCCTTCCCAGAGACTATTATCCCACTGTTACTATAGGCACCATCTCTCCCTACTATACCTGCTATCCCACAGCCACACTCCCTTCCCAGAGACTATTATCCCACTGTTACTATAGACACCATCTCTCCCTACTATACCTGCTATCCCACAGCCACACTCCCTTCCCAGAGACTATTATCCCACTGTTACTATAGACACCATCTCTCCCTACTATACCTGCTATCCCACAGTCACACTCCCTTCCCAGAGACTATTACCCCACTGTTGCAATAGGCACCATCTCTCCCTACTATACCTGCTAACCCACAGTCACACTCCCTTCCCATAGACTATTATCCTACTGTTACTATAGGCACCATCTCTCACTACTATACCTGCTATCCCACAGTCAGACCCCCTTCCCAGAGACTATTTTCCCACTGTTACTATAGGCACCATCTCTCCCTACTATACCTGCTAACCCAAAGTCACATACCTACTACCTCCTGCACTACCTGCTAACAACTCTCCCTACTATACCTGCTATCCCACAGCCCAGAAACCATTATCCTCAGTGTGTGGCAGAGAATGGCAGTATTTTTGCAATTCAGTGGAAAGTCAGTGTTGTGCATCTGTTCTACATTTAGAGCAACCACTTCTCTTTCACAAGTCAGCAAAACCATTCTGCAGGCATTTTGACTTTGAACTTATTCTTCAGTTAAAGAGCACAGAATCCCAGCTGGACAGAATCTCAGAGGGCTGAGATATATTTATAAGCGCAGAAGTGTTACCGTATATGAATACCAGAACATCAGCTCTTTGTACCAAAAATCCACACTTTGCATGGCAATACAAAATTGCAAATACATAGACTGGCCCCCCTTAGCTCATAACAAGGTTACAGATATATAGAAACATTGGGATAACAGTCACCCTGCTATAGTTCCAGGGGTACCCAGGGCACAAATAAGCAGTCACCCCAAATCTCTCCCTAACTGGCCTTCAAACTGGGCCCCCTTAGCTCATAACAAAGTTACATATATATAGAAACATTGGGGTAACAGTCACCCTGCTATAGTTCCAGGGGTACCCAGGGCACAAATAAGCCCTCACCCCAAATCTCCCCCTAACTGGCCTTCAGGCTGGACCCACTTAGCTCATAACAAGGTTACAGATATATAGAAATATTGGGGTAACTGTTATATCGGGACATTGATACAAGTCATAATATTTACACAACACACAGAGCTGTGAGAATAAGTTGGCATCAGCTGGAGCCTTGGACCACGCAATCAGTTCTGGTACCAGCGCCAGGAAAGCATATGCTCCAGTGGAATGAGCTCAGTACAATATGACAGTGACTCCCACCCACACGTTTCCCCATGTGCCCTGTGTTTCTCAAGCTGTGCCAGAGATGGAGCGAGTGTTTGATTCCAACCTACACACAGACATGCGCCACTTGTTGCCAACACTTTCCAAGAGCATCGGATTCTGTTTGTGATTATAGGGAAAGCTATTTGTAAGGCCCATAGGGGGCCTTTCCTTATAATTATATAGTATATATATGCATAATTCAATGCAATCTTCCCTGGGGGCTCGGCATGGCCCATCATGGTATATAGTGATCAGTAGTCGGTACTACAATTTACTAGCATTGTGCTGGGTTACTATGATGTGAGGCTGGGGATATACTGTATATATGGAACTGTAACATTAATGGGACACTTTGGTCTGCATGGGGGCTGTTTCTGCTGAATTGTGCTTAGTACAGGGGAATACCTATGCTGCCATAGTTTTATGGGATCTCTATGTACAGTCAATGAGCAAACTTAGGGGGCTGTTCCTGCTGAATTGTGCTTAGTACAGAGGAATACCTATGCTGCCATAGTTTTATGGGATCTTTCTGTGCAGTCTATGAGCAAACTTAGAGGACCGTTCCTGCTGAATTGTGCTTAGCACAGGGGAAAAACTATGCTGCCACAGTTGTATGGGATCTCTCTGCTATGAGCTAATCCACTGACTGCCAGTGCAGGTCTGGTACCAAGTACATTCATTAGGCCGGGCAGCATTGTGGTACCGGGCAGTTGTGCTTTCTGTGTTAAGCTGAAGAGGAAGGAAGGAAGGAAGTTATTCTTGCCATGTATGAGGATTAGTCAGGATGGATTCCCCTAAATGAGAGAGGCATGACCTATAACCATAACAGGAAGGCAAGTGTTGATACTGATGCCCCAGTCACTCTCTCTTGGTTTTAGGCTGGGAAATTCTCTCTTTATTGCTGACGTTTCTGTCACTCTCCATAGATCAGAATAAGATGTCACATAGTTGTGTTCCCATCGGCCCCTGATCAACACCATCCCATCATAGATTTTATGATCTTGAGGCCGTATATTCAGCATTGCTGGATGATCCATATGGGCAGAGGTTTAGGGTGGTGCCCTTCTCTTCTTTCCTTTACCCTTCTTTCTCCAGTTCCTACTCTTTCCTTCTCTGTGTCTCTTATGTCATGTTTTGGTATCCTTGAGTGAGTTGACAGAAGACCGATGGCGGTCTGAAACGTTGCCGATTGTTTGGGTCAGAGCCCATGTTTCAATAAAGGCATTTTAAAGAAAAGAAATTTGTGATGGTGCAGTCCATGACATAGAAATTTAAAGTGAATTTCCCACTGGCTGTGCCGGGAAGGTTCTAGCAGCAGCTTAATTCATATATTGTGGAAGCCACTGCAGGAGATATTCTACATTTAATTGGGGTCCCACACATTTCATTTGGAACAGTAGAAAGGCAGCCATGCTGGGTGTATTGTTCTCTATTAGATCAACTCCTGGCCTGACTGAAGTGCAAACATTCCTGCTCAGCCCGAAGAATCCTTTCATGTGATCTAAAAACATCAGAGCCCACGAGGTCCATAAATGGGGGGTTATATCCTGCAGACCTACTGAGATTTGCTGGGCAAGGGTTAGGCTTTTGGAGCAAAGTTTCAGCACACAGGTGCCTTATTGTAATTGTTATAGGTAGGTACCAAAACATATCTTGCTTATATGCACCTGTTGAGGCTTGTTCCCAATAGTACAGTTGTTGGCGACCCTGGTTCCATCAGTTGGTGGACATGTTCTATGCATCTATACTCCCCTCTATGTGGGTTAGGAATTTGGCAGTTTGAAATGACAGCATATGGTGAGGCTTGGCTAGATCCGCTTTGTCATTGCACTGATAGCAGAGATTTGCCGGATCAGAAGGGATTCAATTCCTTTCAGCAGGATAAGAGCAGTATGTTAGAAACAACTGCTTTGATATTGACAGTGGTCAGACAAATTGTGGACGGGTCATGAATCTCAGGCTTTTAAGTCTGGTGGAAGAATCATTTAAGGGGAGGTCAGAAGAACCTCTATGGAGAGAGCTGCGCATCATCAGTAGTTCCTCTTTGCACCCAACTGGGCTTGTGCCACATCGGACCACTGCATTTTGGAGTAGAGGGTTTCAGCTCTTTGATGTGAGGCTTATCTGTTTGTTGAACTAAGAGCCGACACAGCAGACGCTTTGGTTGGGGGGGACATTACACTACATAGTATCTGCTCCCTGGAAGATGCCCATGTCTGTGCTTGTTTTCATTGGCATTCCTGGTTGTAAATGAAGGAGATGGATTGACTCATGCCGGCACTATATATCTGAAATACTTCCTCGCCACCTGTTTCCTTGGCACCAGGTTACAGCTAGAGGAATCGGCATTGTCCATAGCCCTACTGATTGCCTAAATATTGACCCTATTGTAGACGTCTGAGGATGCAGAGGTGCTATGGGAAGGATCTCTAAGGTTACCAGATTGATATACTTCACCAGCACAATGCCGGATTCTGTGATTAAAGGGGATACGTCCAGCCTTAGTCTGGGGGAGAAGGCGATGTGTAGGATTGTGCACTGCGGCCCCCGGCCAAGGGTTCTTCTCCTGCCTCTGGCCTTGGAACTGTGGCTCTATGTCCAGAAGACTCGCAGCATGCAGAAAAAGAGGTACAGTGACAAAATAAGGGCCCCCAGTTTGCTCCTGTGCACATGGCTGCCCTTTTAGTAGCTCGGAGGAAAATGATCAGACCTCAGGCCATGGGTTCATTCTTGCACTCACATTAAAATCTGCAAATGCCAGTATATTGTGCCCAGCCCTCGTCCCGCTTCCACTGCTGCACTTGGCTGTGCAGCATTGGACTGGCATTTAAAGTGCTCCATACTCTTTCCATCGCCATATTGTCCCCCCCCCCCCCCCGGGGGCAGCTCTTCATGCCAAGTGTGGATAGGAACCGGCCTGATTTATGGAGCTGCTTCCAGGACCTGATTGTCCCTTAATGTATCATCTCTGTCTCTCCCAGATACATTTGGCTCTTTCTAGTTATACGACCCATAATGCACTGTGAGCAATAAGCGTTACTTTGTGCCTCCCCCCATGATGAAGGAGCCCCAACATATTAAGTATATAGAATAACAGGTTTTACAGTATAATCGGGCTTCAAGCTGCACATTCCTAAATGCCAGGCACCGAGTGAAGTGCAGGGATATTTGGGGCTGACGGAGAGGGGAATAAAGGGTTCCATTGTTCTATATGAAAGGCTGCATTTATAGTGAAAGCAAATCCGACCGTTTAGAAGTGCCCAAGTGTTTATTGTTGTGTCACTTGGCAATTTCCTTCTCTCCTAATGCCATTATGTGGTAACTCAACTGCAAGGTTGCTCGCCTCAAAGGGCAAAATTTGCCTACAAATCTAGCAAGATTCAGTCATTTTATATTTTCAGGCCCTCACTGATTCCTCTACCAGCCTGTCGCACAAACCACTGCAACCCAATAACAAGTACAAGGGCCCCATATACTAAGTCATTAACCCACTGGTGTCCTGGGCCCTCTGGGTGGTGGGCCCTGCCAAAAATTAAAGTGTGGGTTTCACTGGCCTTACAGTGCTCATGATCTGCCTAAATCCTGCCTCTTAATCACAAGTCCTGTCCCTTTGACAACCTGTGATTCACACTTTTTCATATTAGGGTGCCCTCCTGTCATGGAGCCCCTGGCTCCAGTACCCCCCTCCCCCGAATATGGCTCTGTTCCTTATCAAGCATTTCAGTACTAATTACATCTCCCATTCCCTTAATTTATATGATTGTTTCCCCTGAAACTGGTTGTAAAATGGAGCCAGAGATAGTGGAGAGGAAGGCATGCTGGGAATTGGGGTACAGCACTAGAGAGTCTAACGCAGTTTGTGTGGTTGCACTGCAGGTCATATTCATGTAATCCATGTATCTTGGTGCCATTATGTTGCTATTAATCAGTGCACTGCTGCATTATATTCTGTGCCCAGTACTAATCAGCTTTGGAAAATGTAATGTCTGGTGGGCAGCAGTATTCCCGATCCCCCAGCCATTCCAATACACAGGTCACACAATCAAACCCTAAATATCCATGCATATTTATAGGGCCCTTTGAAACATGGGGTTGGGGCCAGACTTGCACTAGAATTGGAGAGTTGCAGTTTCAGAGAGTCAAACTCAGGGAAAGCAGTCGTGTGGGCCCCAGCCCTTCTGTTCAAGGACAAATAAACACTGAACAGGATTGTGCTGCTTCTAGTGCCGGTGCAAAGTTACCATGACAACTCAGGAAAGAACCCCTCATTTCTGGGATGTGTAACATTCCTTTGTTGCAGAGAAGCACACACATGGGTTTTCCAGATGTTAGTTATTGTGGCATTGGGATTGGTATTGCCCTGCCCTGACTGGATTGATAGCCTGTCTCTGTGCAGCTAAAGTCTGTTTCTGACTCTTGAGACAATGTAGCAGAAGTCAGTTCTCTTTCACATCTCTTAATCAGTTGGCTACTGCTATAGTTTTTCAGCAGTCTGAAACAGCAGTGCAGAAACAATTAACAGCCACCTAGAGAGGGACCGCTGCATTTAAAACATCTCCTCAAACCAAGGGGTTAATTGTAGATGCCCCTCCTTTTGCTGCTATAACTGCCCCAGAGCTTCTGGGAAGGTTCCCACTAGATGTTGGAATATTGTTGCTGGGAGTTGCTTCCATTCAGCCACAAGAGCATTAGTGTGGTTGGGCACTAATGTTGGGGATCAGGCTCACATTCGGGGTTCCAGTTCATCCCACAGGGGTCCAGTTGGGTTGAGGGCTCTGGGCTGAGGTTCTTCCCATCTCAGCAAACCCATTCTGTATGGCCCTGGCTCTGTGCATGGGACATAATTGTAATGAAACAGGAAAGAGCTTTCTCCAAACTGTTCCACAGGAGGCACAGAATTGTCAGTACAATGAGGGAGTGATCTCACAACACTTTTCGACACAATCCATCGTGTTGGAAAAAGATTAAGAGAAAACATTTTGGGCTGGTATTTAACTTGATTCCAATCACGGATCCAATGTAGAAAGTGTTCAGTCTGTTAAGCCATTAACCTCAACATGTGTTAAGGGACAGAGGTGCTAATTATGTCACGGAGCTCTTAGGAGCAATAGGACAGGAGATACAGTTCCAAAGATTATATACACTTAAAGTCTAGTTTGAGTTGGTTGATGTGACAGCAGCTCAGTGTGAGTTTGTGAAGGACGTATTCAGGGCTGGGGTGGGCGTATTGTGTCATACGACTTGCTAAAAATGACTTGTTACATAAAATTTGGGAGGCATTTCCTGAGAGCGTTTAGTGCCTGTAAAGAAACCACTGTTAGTCCAACAGCTTTCCGAGGGTCATTCTGAGATAGAAAAGAGAGGCGGAACCAGTGTTTCTCAGATCTGATGCATTCTGGCTCTCCTCTGAACCACTAAGTGCCAAGATTTTGAACCAAAATGTTCTTGGAGACATTGCAGACCTGAATGTAGCAGACATATTTGCAGACACCTGTAATTCTAAGTGCCAGGCCTTCTACTTTGAAGGATTTCATCCTATTTCAATTACTTATTTTGACCCTGAAGTAACATTATCTCCTGCAGTTCAGGTTGGTCTTCAAGCGAAATCGAATAAGTTCGATCTTCTTTGAGGAAGGAATTGCTGAGCTTCTGTTTGGTTTGGGGCTACTTATCTTGAATACTGAGGTCACTGTGCCACTGGTTACCAATGCAAATGTCCTCCTTACTGACCCAGTGACTCTTCTTCTTTCGTTGCCAGGATGGAGGCCTCCTGCTTGGAGCTAGCATTAGAAGGGGAACGTCTGTGCAAGGCCGGCGATTTCAAAGCTGGAGCCGTTTTCTTCGAAGCTGCAGTACAGGTTGGAACTGAAGACCTGAAGACGCTTAGTGCCATATACAGTCAGCTTGGCAATGCTTATTTCTACCTGAAGGAGTACTCCAAAGCTCTTGAATATCACAAACATGACCTGACTTTGGCAAGGTAAGTGTCTATGTAATTAAGGCGTCTTCTGATGTGTCATTACATAGTTACATACTGTAGTTAAATCGGGTTGAAAAAAGACAAAGTCCATCAAGTTCAACCCCTCATTGCTTTAAATGGCTTTACAGTTAGATTCAGTAGTTTCGAATCCATAATATGCTCCTAACATATTACATTATGGTTAATCATGTAAGCAGTGGTCTTGTGGCTTTTTCAATTACAAACTCCCCTTTTAGTGTCCAACACTTTAGAGTTAGGGCTCCACGATTACTTGAGGGTTATCAAGTGGATGACTTTCCTTTTGGGTTTCTATGAGGACAAATAGGTCCAAATCTGGTCTTGAAGCTTTGCCCCCTCAGCTACCGTCCCTAGCCAGCAAGTGGCTGGTTTAAAGCTTCATTAATGAGACTTTGATAGGTTGTTCATTGCTGCTTTCATATTGATTTAGTTATTGGGGGATCCAGTGTCCATAATTGGTAGCCAGAGTCTATTTTATATCTAGGTGGTGCCAAAGGAGAGAGACTATTGGCCAGTCCTGAGTCATTAGTGTGGGCAGCATCACTTAAACCAACTAACAACAGGTTGGTGCACAGAACAGATGATCCATCCTCAAACTTCCCTTTATTGTGGCCCTGGAACATACTCTCATGTTGCTTTATATTTCACTGCAGATCCATCGGAGACCATATTGGAGAAGCCAAGGCGAGCGGGAATTTGTGCAATACCCTAAAGATCTTGGGCCAGTACGATGAGGCTATTGCTTGTTGCCAGAGGCACTTGGATATTTCTCTAGAGCAGGGGGACAGGGTAAGTCCAGAAATCAAATGGGTCTTCCCCCTTGGACTTGGGAGGCCGTGCCGCCAAATGCAGGCATAGGGTGAGGTGAACTCTTGCTCGCTTCCAAAAGCACAAATATCTGTGTCTCATGGTGCAACCTGTGGGGCACAAAAACAGTTTGCCTTTCTGAGGTGCCATAAATGAGATGTACTGGTTATCCATAAGTACAGGGCTCTGTTGCAACATACATGTCTGATGATGTGCCAGTTTGGAGACAGTAGGGGGAGAAGCGTACCTGACACCCCCCACACACCTCTCATATAATAACAGGACTTCTGAACACAGGCAGCACTATATATTCATAGGGGCAACCCCATGCCTTCGCTCTAGAATAGAGAGACCAGCTGCAATTCAAAGAAAGTGCAAAAATATGGAGGATAACTGTTACGTTACTATGACCCCTAGTGGGCAACTGAGCTAACTGTTGACTTAGGTAGTGATCCTTGTAGTGCACTCTTTGTTTTTATCTGCAACTAATAGATCTTGTAATAAATATGGTATATGCACTCTATTCATCCAGGTGGGTGAGGCGCGAGCTTTGTATAATGCTGGCAATGTGTTCCATGCCAGGGGAAAGCAGTTAAGCTGGAATATGCCCCAGATACCCGGAGACCTGTCTGAGGATGTCAAGGAGACTCTAGAAAAAGCCACAGAATATTACCAGTAAGTGTGCCACCGCTGCCTATTACTTTTTCATTTATGTCATCATTGGTTATCACTCATTGACATCATTCCACCAAATGTGTCTCAGGGCCAACTGTTGAGATAGGGTCCCATAGCTACATAAGATGTACAGTACCTACTCCATCTCTAAGCACAAAAATGCAAATGAAGGTGTAGCTGTGGGTCACCTGCAGTATGTTGTGCCTCATGGGCTGATAGATCTTATTGGCTTTAAGCCAAGACTTGCTAACATGGGGTGCTTTTCCATTACAGGAGGAACTTGGCACTTGTAAAAGAACTGGGAGACAGGGCAGCCCAAGGTCGGGCATATGGAAACCTTGGCAATACCCACTACCTCCTTGGCAACTTCAGTGAGGCCATTGCCTTTCATAAAGAGGTAAGTAGGGCACTTTGGTGCGACTTTTAGCAGATCAAGCACTAGTGCCATAGTTGTTTAAACTGGCTCTACATGGCGTGACAAATAGGATCTGGGATAGAATCATTTTGGCCAAGGTATGGGACTTATCAATCTCCACTTCTAATATCTGACTGGGACTTGGTCAGATATCAATAGAGAAGCTTGGAAGGTCTTTTTGGCTGAAGATGATCGTTGGTTTGTGGGTACTGTTCTCTCCTGACAGGCCTGCAGGGGATCCCTTTGTGACACAGCAAAGGTGATATTAGCCACATGAAATCCGCCACTTGGGTCTTTGAATTTGGCAAACATTTGCTTGTTTCCTTGCCAATCGAAATCTGATATTTTGGTATTTCTTTCTTTTTCTTGAAATAACTAGTGTGTCCTTTCTGCAGAGACTGGCCATAGCCAAGGAGTTTGGAGACAAGGCGGCAGAGAGGAGAGCGTACAGCAACTTGGGAAATGCCCACATATTCCTTGGGAAGTTCGATGCATCCGCAGAATATTACAAGTACGTTAAGACTGTGCCCTTAGCACCAGACTATTGGCCTTTCTCTGAGATCTGCTCCAAAGAGTGAGAGTTCCTAGAAAGCCCTGTGGTTTCGACATCATCCCCCTTCCAGGCTATGCAGAACACTAGGGCAAATATACATGTACATATTGGGGAGAATTTGGTGTTGGTCTTCTAGTTACCCCACCCTTCAAAGACTGGCTAGTCTGAGATAGTTGCTATTCGTTAGTAGTAGCCTTCAGGTATCTCTATGGGTTATTTGAGGTTCTTCCTGTCATTCCTCCATTACTCAGCAGCTTTAGTTAATCTGGATTTCTGTTCAGTAGACGCCTGACTATAAGGCAATTCTATTTTGATCATCCTTGGCCCTTGTAACCTTGGCATCTGCCAGTGGAAACTGCTGACACCAGCAGAATGTGCCTCTCGCAGACTTACCAGCCACGGACAATGTACAATTGCTATGAGCCTCAGCGTAGTACCTACATATTCTGGCTGCACACTGTGGGTTCCACTATCAGCTATTTTTTGGGGAACTGGATGCCCCCCTCACCCATGCCTCGTTAACTGTTATACGAGGCATTATCAGGGCACCCTCAAATTATAAGGCATTACCCTCATAATGAACTGGGCATTATCAGGGCACCCCCCCCCATTCCTGCCAATAGGAAGTTTGTGTTCATGTGACCTAGGACCTCATTATTTAGGTTGGGGTAAATCAAATAACTTAATTTCATATACAAAGCAGCAAAGCCTGTGGGAAATATTGGCCGGTGGATAACAGCCGGTTATTATTTTAATCAGCATTTTTCTTTTTTTCTCCAGGAGGACCTTGCAGCTCTCCCGGCAGCTGAAAGACCAGGCGGTGGAGGCCCAGGCTTGCTATAGTCTGGGCAACACTTACACACTGCTGCAGGACTATGAGCGGGCTATAGAGTTCCATCTCAAGCACCTTTCCATAGCACAGGAACTGGGAGACAGGTGAGCTGGGGCTGCGCAACTTCCACTAATTCATTCCAGTGATTTCTTGCCTCCAACGAATCCAGAACTTTCAAAAAAATAATTGGGCAGCCTTATTACATGATGTGTACCTAGTGGTAGTTCATCTGTTGTTAATGGGGCCCAGGCTCGGATTTATGGAAAGGCCACCTAGGCCCGGGCCTAGGGCGGCAGGATTTTAGGGGGGCTGCGTGCTGCCTAACCACACCCACATTGGTTCAAAAACACTGGGGATGCGCTGGAGATACAATCATTTTTTAAATTTCCCATGCGCCAATCCCCATTGCTCCGGTCCCCCTGGAGGGGAGAGGGGTGATGAACGGCAGTGGACCTAGGGGCCCCACTATGTAAATCCGGCCCTGATGGGGCCCAGATCCCAAGCATGCCACAATACACCTGAAAGGAAGAGTAACACCAAATAATGAAAATATTTTAAAAAAATATTTAATACTGTACTGTTGCCCTGCACTGGTAAAACTGGTGTGTTTGCTTCAGAAACTCTACTAGAGTTTATATAAACAATCTGCTGTGTAGCTATGGGGGCAGCCATTCAAGCACAGGATACACAGTAGATAATTGATAAGTACTACTATAGTTTATATAAACAAGCTGCTGTGTAGCTATGGGGGCAGCCATTCAAGCACAGGATACACAGTAGATAATTGATAAGTACTACTATAGTTTATATAAACAAGCTGCTGTGTAGCTATGGGGGCAGCCATTCAAGCACAGGATACACAGTAGATAACAGATAAGTACTACTAAAGTTTATATAAACAAGCTGCTGTGTAGCCATGGGGGAAGGCCATTCAAAGCTGAAAAAGGAGAAAAGGCACAGGATACACATCAGATAACAGATAAGCTATGTAGTATACACTAGTATTCTATAGAGCTTATCTGTTATATATTGTGTATCCTGTGCTTGAATGGAGTTAATACACTGCAGGGCAACATGACATTATAGTTTAATTTCATGATGTTACTGTTTCTTTAAATCTGGACAGAAAACACAAGGCCACTAGATGGAGCCCTGAGACTGAGACAATATAGTTACATAGTTAAATTGGGTTGAAAAAAGATCAAGTTCGATCAGGTTCAACCCCTACAAACACGCACATAAAATATATAGTGAATAAAGTACCCCCTTTTGTAAAATATAAGGATATTATAAGTTACCGAGGAGTTTCATGACCATATAAAAACACGAGGCCGAAGGCCGAGTGTTTTTATACAGGTCATGGAACTCCGAGGTAACTTCTAATATCCTCATATTTTGCAACTGGGGGTACTTTATTTATTATAATACACGAATTTCAGGGGTCATGTGACTGAAATGACATCAGAACTCACCGTTTATAACTGATGACATCAGAACTCACCGTTTATAAGGATATAATTTACAGGATATTCATGGCTTTTGTGTATTATATACCCATATCTACACTAATTGCAGATTTTAGTATCACAATAGCCTTGGATAATCTTTTTCAACAAATTATCCAAGCCACAAAATCAGCCAACACCAGGCAGGACATTCCCCAAGCTCACTGCCCTCCCTGTGAAGAACCCCCTACTCTGCTTTAAATATGAGAAGTGATTGGGTCTAATACATAGCATAGCTCCACACCCAGCTCTGTGGGAATAGAAGAGGCTTATAGGGGACCTGACACCCGAAAA
Organism: Xenopus laevis; assembly: GCF_017654675.1. Lineage (NCBI taxonomy): Eukaryota > Metazoa > Chordata > Amphibia > Anura > Pipidae > Xenopus > Xenopus laevis. The sequence continues at coordinate 29,074,894 of NC_054386.1, forward strand.
AATGATTCCAAATCCTATTTTATCACGTTAGTCAAGCAAAATAAACTTTAGTTACACTATATAAATTATTTGAATTTTCTTTCCTTTGGTTAGGGAATTCATAATTACAGCAAGCAGACAGGAGCCATTTTGTGGACACTGTTATTAAGGGAAGCCTTGCATCATCTCAAAATCTTGTTTGTGCACCAGAATGGGGGACCTGATGTCCAACCCATGCACTGTTTAAATAAATGATAATTAGAGAGGGAATGTTGGGAGTGCAGTGACATCTAGGAAATGCTGAATGGAAAGTGAAAGTAATTGCCTGCTCCGCCTAGGCATAGAGGAGGGGCAGGCAATATTTGATTGACAGCTCAGATTTCTAAATGAACAGCTATGAATGCTTTACTAAAAAAAAGAATTTGGATTTCATGTTTAATTTGAAAAGGACTTTTATTATACAGGTTTTTATGTCCGGGTGACAGGTCTGCTTTAAAGGAAAAGCAACATCAAAAAATTAAAGTGTTTTAAAATAATAAAAATATAATGTAATGTTGCCCTGCACTTGTAAAACTGCTGTGTTTGCTTCAGAAACACTACTATTGTTTATACTGTATAAATAAGCTGCTGTGTAGCAATGGGGGCAGCCATTCAAATGGTTACACAGCAGATAGCAGATAAACTCTGTAGAACATAATGGTGTTATCTGTTATCCACTATTTAACCTGTACCATATAGACTTTGTTTCAATTTATGCCATTGCTACACAGCAGCTTATTTGTATGAACTATAGTAGTGTTTCTGAAGCAAACACATTGGTTTTACCAGTGCAGGGCAACAGTACATGATATTTTCATTACTTTAAAACACTTTCATTTGTTTTGGTGTTACTGTTCCTTGTTTTTTGGGAATATAGAGTTCTGGGCATGGGTGTCCAAGTGAAACAACCGGGGTGGAACAGTGAAATAATATCATTATGCTGCAACCAACTGATCCTTCTGTCTGTCTGGGACTCACAGCATGAGTGAGGTGTTCAGCTGGATGGAAGCTCTACGCTCTCCCCTACAGTATGTCTTGCATTTGCAATGTATAATAAGGACATAGAGGTGCTAATATTGCTCATGATAATGCTCGTCTCCCTTGCAGAGTGGGTGAAGGTCGTGCTGCGTGGAGCTTGGGAAACGCTTACGTATCATTAGGGAGCCATGAGAAAGCTCTGGCCTATGCCAAGAAGCACCTGGAGATATCTGAGGAGGTAAAGCTGCAATTGGTCTCATATTAAGGCAATGTAGCCTGAAAATAAGCCTTTGCTTTATCTGCCCACAATGTTATTATGGGACTCAACGACACTAAACAATTAACAACAAAATCTTCCAGAATCCCCTTCACTGAGCCTCTAACCTCAGGGTTAATATGGAAAGCCCAAAAGCGCTGTATATCCCATAATACATGAAATGACTCTCTAGATCCTTTAAACATTCAACATGATAGGAGCCTTCTACCTCTCCCTAAATAGCAGCAAGTACTGCAGTGACCCTGGCACCCACTGTCATGCTTCTCAGCATCGTGTTGCACCCCAAACCTTTGGCTCTGCCATGTGTGCTGCAGGATCAAATACTCAATGTGGGGGACCCAAACTGAGCAAAAGGATTGGCCAATAAATTAAAAAATGGTGGAGGTGAACGGTGAATCAAGCTCTGATACAGAATCAGATACAGAAGTTGGTTTTATTAACTTGCCCTTGAAAACCCTGATCCGGGTAGAATCCTGTTACTTGCCCTGCACTTTGGTTCTCATGCTCATTAACCTCATTTCTGGATGTCTAAGCCATTGATCTAGTGGCCCTAATCTCCTCAGGGATCTGGATTTTGCAGATTTAAAATTAAATTCTAATCTGTTTGCTGAGTCAGAGAGTGAAAATGAATTTAATGAAATGAGCTTATTTTGCTTTTCTTGCAAAAAATGTTACAGTCGGGTGTGGGCAAAGAGCAAGCAGAACAGACCGTTAGCTACTGCATTGGAGGGGTATGCTCCATGCCTACTCCATGCCTGCTTCATACCTGCTCCATGCATACACCATGCCTACTTGATACATGCTCCGTGCCTACTCCATACATGCTCCGTGTGTACTCCATATATGCTCCGTGCCTATTCCATACATGCTCCGTGCCTATTCCATACATGCTCCATGTGTACTCCATATATGCTCCGTGCCTACTCCATACATGATCCGTGCCTATTCCATACATGCTCCGTGCCTACTCCATACATGCTCCTTGTGTACTCCATACATGCTCCGTGCCTTCTCAATACATGCTCCGTGCCCCTCCAAACATGCTCTGTGTCTACTCCAAATATGCTCCGTGCCTACTCCATACATGCTCCTTGTGTACTCCATACATGCTCCGTGCCTACTCCATACATGCTCCGTGCCTACTCCATACATGCTCCGTGCCTCTCCAAACATGCTCCATGCATACTCCATACATGCTCTGTGTCTACTCCAAATATGCTCCATGCCTACTCCATATGGCTCCTTTTATTCATCTGAAACTGGATTGGGGGTAATAGTTATGTCGTATCCTTGGGGTTGAGTTATGAAACTGGGCAGGGTTTGCGCATAGTAGGTGCTGCTTAGTAAGAATACGGTAAGAATACGGTGGGGTTATCTGATAGTAGATTGTCTTTATAATAACCCTGGGCTTCAATTATACCAACTGGATCCTTCAAATGCAGAGCTACAAGGCTGCTGCTGTACAATTCTGTTTGCGGGGGCACCACAGCCCTGATAACAGGTACAAGCTGATGTGACAAGGGCAAGCTAAGATGCAAGTGTGATGCAGCTAGTGCCAGCAGATATGTGGGCAGAGAGGCAAACATGAGAATATTTATATTGTTAAGGCCATGGGAACATGCACTACGTGCATTACCTGCCCAACCCCCATTGGAGAACACAGAGCCGGGTCAAATAACATTTGCACTCAAGACCCGATACCCGCCTGCAGCCGTCAGCTGGATTCCCAGTGCCCCCAGCATGGTACGGAAATGTCTGGCACAACCTTTAATATATTGCTGGGCAGGGGCCAGACTGGAAACAAAAGGCAATCTGTATGAATATAAATTCATGGAATAATAGGTACAGGTATTGAGAGTCTAATCTCCGGTCCCTCTGATTCAGATCATTTACATAATGTAACATTAATTAAACAGCCCTCCCTTGGTGCCCGTGTCCGGAACCCGCTTATATAACATCCTTGTGCTGCTTGGCACGTTCCCCAGTTCCATTGGGTTTGTTTGAGTTCCAAGGACTTTTTCCCTGAGAAAGACGTTGGGGTGAGGGCTCTTTGTCTGCTCATGGCCCTTTGTTATTAACCCTTCGCTCCGTTACAGGAGGAGATTGATATATAATGACATTATAACAACACAATACAGACGGTATCCATTGGTGACACTTTGTGCAAATGGCATTGTCATTGCAGATTGGGGACAAGAATGGCGAGCTGACAGCGCGAATGAATGTAACGCAGCTACTGTCGGCCCTCGGCATCCACGATGGAGGCTCTTCTCCCCAATACGATGGCTACGAGGCTCAAGGTAGGCTTACAATATACAGAATGTTTGGGGGAATTATTACATGGTGCTGGCTGAGGGTGTAATGGAGTAGGGCAGGCTATAAACTCAACTTTGACCATCATAGGGTTTGGCCAACCATGGCTTTCCTCATGGTCGGGGGTTCTTCTGCAGTTCAATACAAAGTTAGCAGCCTGCACTAAACCTCAACCTGAAACCAACCCAATGTGCATAATTACTTATATACCAATATCCAACAGGGCCGACCTGTGGGGTAAATCCAAGGGACGTTTACTATAGGACCACTAGGTATGGTGCCACCGCACTGCATGGCAAATCACTTGTTCTGGACTCTAGTCCCCGAGACAACCAATTGCTTTCGCTACCAATCTGAGACTCCCAGCATGAGTCATGGGCAACAGGAAAACATGTTGGCTTGAGGGTGGTTACTGGTGTTCCCCTTTAAGGTGCGCCTGTACGGATCTTCCCCTGTTTACACATTCAGAGAAGTGGAAAGGTTTTCTGGCCGCCTGACAGCGGTTCCAGTAATAACATTTCATAATCTTTATCGGCTGTTGCTGCAGATGAGAAAGGGGGTCACTAAGGACCCCTGGGGGGGGGGGCAGGAGCAGGGATTTAATGTGTCCTTGTGTGACGTCCAAGCTGGATGCTGTGGGACTATAAAGTGTTAATTATTCTGGCTCATTCACTTGACTCCATTCTCCCTTATAATGACCTCATTCATCAGAGGTGCCATCGATTGGGTTTCCAAGGTCCGCTGGTAAACAGAAGCACACAGTGTGCTGGCAAAGCGGCGGCTGTTTATGCACAGCCCCTATCTACAGGGCAGGAAACCTGGAGGCAGCTCGGGCCCAGGGAACAAGCTCTGGAGAACTCAGTCCATTTATAGTTGAGCCTAACTTGCTCTCAATGTGATGTGGGACATAGCGGAACACTAGAATTTTACTGCGTATCCAAGGCTGGGAATAAAGGTAACTGTATATTCTATCATCATAATACTTGTGTCGTTGGACAAGCTCTATCAGGGAACTCTATAGCCAGAAGTACATCATAGGCCCTTTGTGCCAAGGTGTTGTCTCTCCTTCTGAAGTTACTTGTCTGTACCCACCACCGGTACCACCATACATGACACCGTGTGTTAAACTAACAGTGGGCAACCAAAAGCCTTTAACATGACAGTTTTTTGTCTGACTAAATGAGCAGCAGGTGGCGCTGTTTCAGATTGCTCATATGAGCTGTGTAAAGCTGATAATATCTTGAAAACTAGGGGGGGAAAAACCCTGTATTTAGATTTTCCTGGTGTAGTGTGATTGGCTGCTGTTGGCTTCCCCGAGTAAGTGCCCAGTGTAAGGGCAAAGACACACAAAGTTCCATGTTTTTCAGAAGCCCAGCATTGGGCTGTGGGGGGCTCTTTGATCTACATGATACCAAAAGTAAATTATTAGGTGAACTTCCCCTTTAAAGAAAGATCTGTGCCACAGAGACAGGGGAATAAGACAGAACAGGCCCATCAGTGTCATTTGGATGGTCGGGGGGGGGGGATAAAGCAGAAAAGGAGCATGTGCCAGCCAGGAATAGAAGCAGCAATGGAAGAAAGGAGCGGGTGCAGGATGAAGGGTGACACTGGGAGAATAAGACAAATCAAGGGACTGAGGGAGAGGAAGAATAGAGGTGGGAGATGGGAAGAATGGCTCATTTGCTCTCTATAATCACAGGGAATTCAGAGTGGAAAATTACTGTGATCCTTCCATAAATACAGGCTTAACCCTCATAGCACCCAGGGTGGCAGCTGCATGGATAGAAGGATATTGGGGGTGCTAAAATTGAGGGGGCATGGTGAGTTTCCTCTGCATCAGAAGGGGGCCTGTGGCAATGTAGGTACCACCATGACAAATGGGTTAATCACCTTGATGTGGTATCATATGGTTATTGCCCTGCCAATCATTCAGGGCAGATAGAGGATTATTGGTAGAGGAAATATGGGTAGCGCCCATAGTTAGCGCATAGGCAGAATGGACCTGCTGAGGGTGTGGCAAGGTACTGAAGAGGGTAGGTGTGATTTTTTGGTGAGGTATAGACTCCATAGTGTACAGTGCGACTGTATATAGGGAATGCGGTTCTGTAGGGAGGGGCCTGGGTTATTCGAGGAACAGAACACAAGGTTGGCACCGTTCCCTTTCACTTCTCCCTGCCATGCTGAGTCAGGTGCACATTAGATTTCAGCATCCTGTTCTCTGCTGGGCACTCGATATTGGACCCGGCTCTATCCGCGCCGTAATGGAAATGCAGATACAATCTCTGCCACAGACTGACGGCAGCATTTCATTGGGGGGAATGACAGGGGCAAATGGATGGGCTGGAGGTACCAGCACAATTCCTTCCAAAAGGGAAACGGCTGGAGGATAAATTGGGGCTGAATTGTGTTTAATGGGATTCTGGGGCCCGGGGGCAGAATGCAGTGTTTGGTATGTACCCCACTGGCTTAAAAGAAGCCTCAACCACCCCTGCCATCAGGCTTTTTCATGTACAGGTATGGGATCTGTTATCTGGAAACTTGTTATCCAGAAAGACCCAAATTACGGAAAGGCCCTCTCTCATTGACATTTTTTTTGTAAATAATAATAATAAAACAGTAGCTTGTACTTGATCCCAACTAAGATATAATTAATCCTTATTGGAGGCAAAACCAGCCTATTGGGGTTATTTAATGTTTACATGATTTTCTAGCAAACTTAAAGGAATGGTAACACTAAAATAATAATGAAAATATATAGTGAATAAAGTACCCCCTTTTGTAAAATATAAGGATATTATAAGTTACCGAGGAGTTTCATGACCATATAAAAACACGAGGCCGAAGGCCGAGTGTTTTTATACAGGTCATGGAACTCCGAGGTAACTTATAATATCCTCATATTTTACAACTGGGGGTACTTTATTAATTATAATACACAAATTTTAGTGAGTCATGTGACAGAAATTACATCACTACTCACCGTTTATAACTGATGACATCACTACTCACCGTTTATAAGGATATAATTTACAAGATATTCACGGCTTTTGTGTATTATAATGTGATATTGGAAGCAGCAGTCCTGCCCTGCTTTATGGCAGCTGAGATTCTAGCTATCTGTATAACAGAGCATTCAGTCCCAGTGGCTGCACAGATCCTATCTCATTCCCAGTGGAAGACCTGTGTCACAAGGTGTTTTTATTGGATAGTGTCAAGCTCTGTCATAGGCTAAGCATGGCCATACGTTGCTAATGCTAACTGCTGCAGGTTATAGCTAAAGGCAGTGCTTAATGAATAAGAAAATGCCTTATAAAGCCATAATATCGCTGAAATGTTTCTTCCCTGTGACAAACCATAAATCTTCCCAAGTGACATTTAAGCTGAAGTTTATTGTTACATGTTGAGGTAATGAAGAGCTTGGTGAGTGTAATTGGAAAGTAAATGGCAGAATGAGCAAACAATACAGACTAATTGCAATGCCGGAGGTCAAGTAAATTTCTGATAGAGAAAAACTATCAATTAAATGGAAAATTACAGTGAGGATAATACAGCTCTGGGGCCTTTCTACGTTAATTCCAAACAACATGTTCCTTGATCCCCCCATTCCTGTATTCTGTCTTCAGCTCTGAGTAATAAGGATACGCAAAATCCCATAATCCTCTAATACAGTGCGGGATAACTTGTATGTGCCCCTCACCTTCCTCTCTGTCTGGGCAGGGTCCATCTGTGATTCCTCATTCTGTATGTGCCCCTCACCTTCCCCTCTGTCTGGGCAGGGTCCATCTGTGGTTCCTCATTCTGTATGTGCCCCTCACCTTCCCCTCTGTCTGGACAGGGTCCATCTGTGGTTCCTCATTCTGTATGTGCCCCTCACCTTCCCCTCTGTCTGGACAGGGTCCATCTGTGGTTCCTCATTCTGTATGTGCCCCTCACCTTCCCCTCTGTCTGGGCGGGTCCATCTGTGGTTCCTCATTCTGTATGTGCCCCTCACCTTCCCCTCTGTCTGGACAGGGTCCATCTGTGGTTCCTCATTCTGAATGTGCCCCTCACCTTCCCCTCTGTCTGGACAGGGTCCATCTGTGGTTACTCATTCTGTTTGTGCCCCTCACCTTACCCTCTGTCTGGGCAGGGTCCATCTGTGGTCCGTTATGATGACATATGTATTTGTGAAATTGCTGTTTTATGTTGGTGTCAACTGAACATACTGGGTATTACCGTTGCCCTTATACATTCAATGAGCTGTACTTGGTGCTACATCTGTGGGGAGCAGAGCTGTTGCTATTCTCCAAGCCTTTAGAGACACAAAGTAATTGAACAATAAGAAATAAATTATTGGGCTGCTCTGACATTGGGTAACGTTCCATACACTCAATGACGTATCATATGAAAGTCTAAAATAATGATATTAATAAGTGCAAAGGAAAGTGGCAAAGACGTGATGTTCTTACAGGTTTAATGTCATTATCACTTGAGTCAGAGCTAAAATATTTTCCCACCTTTGCAGCAAACTCAGAAAGTTCCACTTCTCTTATGTGAGAACAGACTTTATATGGGGATATTACTGGCCATACCCACCCCACTCTGAAACATCAACATTATTGGATCTGATGTTACAGGAGAAGTGAAGTTTGAATCTGGAGCCTGTAAGGCAGAAAGTGGTTCAGCTGCAAGCGGCCAATCAGCTCGTTCACTTTCTAGGGAGACTAAACCTGCCTAAATCTACATTAGTCGTTGTTATTCATAGTGCCCTGTATGTAAGGATTTCATAACCCGTGAGCCCCCGGCAGTGGAAGGTGCAACTGTCGGCTTGTCATGTCTGTGCATTGATTTATTCAATGGCAACTGGATTTGAGCTTTATAATGTCGCCATATAGGTTATTAATTTGTACGTGTCGCTCGAAATGTCTCCAGCCATGACTAATAATGAAATCAGCTCCTGCCACTGGATTTCCCGGCTTGTGGAGACTCCATGCTGTCTTCCTTAGTCTGTTAGGCAAAATGCCGTCTGATCTGGCACCAACATGGGTATTTGGCTATAAATAAAGATATAGAAGTGCAAGGGGAAAGCTTCCCCTCCCAACTCAATCTGCTCAGACTGTTATGCTCTTTAAAGGGGTTGTATACCTTTAAATCCAGTCTGATGTAGAGATGGATATTCTGAGACAATTTGCAATTGGTTTTCATTTTTTATTATTTGTAGTTTTTGACTTATTTGCTTTTTAATCAGCAGCTCTCCAATTTGTAATTTCATCAGTCTGGTTACTATGGTCCTAATTTCCCTAGCAACCATCCACTGACTGGAATATGAATAGGAGAGGGACTGAATAGAAAGACGAGGAATAAAAATTAGCAATAACAATACATTTGTAGCCTTACAGAGCATTTGTTCAGTGACACTTATTTGAAAGCTGCAAAAAGGCAGAAGAGCAAGGCAAATCACTCAAAAACGAATGTAAACAATGAAGACCAATTGCAAAGTTGCTAGTAATAGGTCATTCTAACATAACATGCTAATAGTTACCTTAAAGGTAACTATTAGCTTTACAGGAAATGTAAACCCTCAAAACAAATGAAAAACTGATCGGAGGGCTCTTTTAAAGCACTTTTGCATTTTTTTTTTTAACATTGTTTCTCTCTGGCTTTCAAGATACTGTATTAGCAGTTTATAATGAATTGGAAACAACAGCGCGGCCTGTGGTCATTAAGCTCGACGTTCCTGTGCTCACTAAGTTAATTAAACAAGGATTGCAGCACTCCAATTTCACATTAAAACCGCCTTTATTTTAAATGTAGCATATCGACGTTTCGGACATGAGGTCCTTTTTCAAGCTAACTAAGTTAATAGTCTGAATGAAGTTAGTGAGCAGAGGAAAGTCTTGTGATGTTGTTCTGCTGGGAAAATGAAGTCTGGCAGAACAGTTTCTCTAGTCGGTTCTAAGCCCAAAATCAGAGGGACCCCAGAGCTTTAACTAAAGGGGGCGCCGGAATAGCTCCGCCCAGACACACAATACGAACTGCATTTAGCAGAGGATGGGAAGCAGCCCCCCTGCTCTCTGGATAGGCTGTTGCTGGGCTGGGGATGATTGACAGCTTTGCATCCCCCTGTGGATTGTCAGCTGCTGAGTGATAGTGACCTAATTGAAAGGGAAACAGGCACAGAGCGTATAAAACGCTTTATTAGATGCAGTGCAGTGTAGAAGCAGCCTGGATGTGTCAGCCCCACTTGATTCATGAGTGAGAAGAGAGAGTTGTGTTCTTGTGCCCTGTGGCCTCCATGTTGGCTGGTCAGATATGGCTAATGACAGCTCTGCTTGGGTAGCCCCACATTAAATGGGTTGTTCACATTAGTATGATGCAGAGAGTGATATTCTGAGACAATTTGCAATTGGTTTTAATTTTTTTATTATTTGTTTTTTTGAGTTATTTTTATTCAGCAGCTCTCCAGTTTGCAATTTCAGCGATCCATGCAACTATGCATGAATAGGAGAGGCCTGAATAGAAAGATAAGGAATTAAAAAGTAGCAATAACAATAAAAATGTATCTTTACAGAGCATTTGTTTTTTTTTGTTTTTTGGATGGGGTCAGTGAACGCTCAATTTGAAAGCTGGAAAGAGTCAGAAGAAGAAAGCAAATAATTCAAAAACGATAGAAAATAAATTAATACCAATTGAGAAGTTGCTTAGAACTGGCCATTCTATAACATACTAAACGGTGAAGTACCTCTTTAATCAGTGGGGGTGTGTTTGTATGTATGATATTGGCCATACACCTTGTCAAACGAGCGATTCTTTCCCCAGTATGCAGATTGGGATTACAACTAAAAGACTGGGCGTGGTTTGAAAAAAATCAATCCTACACGATCAATATCTTGGCCGGATATTGATCGGAGAGACCCGTCGGAAGCCCCCATACAAGAAGCTGTTGAAACGGTGTAATTAGTGCCCAGACTTGCACACATCTGTCATTTCAGCAGCAGGGAAAACGATTTTAAAAAATTGCAGGTTTAGGGCGTCCTTTCTGATCCCGAAAGAGCAGAGCGCCTCCTCGGTTCCCAGCCAAATTTCTCAGAGAAAGTTTTCAGTGATCAGAGTAAACTTGAGAGACAGAGAGAGCATTTAGTAATGCCCCAGAGAGTTTCCATCACTCTGCACTGAGCTCGGCAAATAGGCCCATAAATACTTTAAGAAGGGCTGGGGAGGGGGAGCTGCAAAGTGTACCAGGCGGATTTTAGCTGGAGATGCGACTCGGTAGCAAACAGGAAAGTGGGTTATTGTACCTGACGGCTGATCGTGGGGTTCAGACTGAGGCCTTGCTCCCCCCCAATATATTTAGTGTTGGGGATGTGGAATCATTCAGCACTTGGCAAGAGTTTAGATCCATCGGGGCAGCTGTGAGTAACCAAATGTAATCTTTTTACTGAAGAATATTCTGGGACATTTATCTTGTAATCCTACATTCTATACGGACATGCCAAAGCCCTAAGGGGTGCAGGCCACAAGCACCGATAGATGCACAGACACTTCACTCAGGTATATCTTATGGCTTCATTTCCCCCGGGGACCCTCATGAGTACAGTGGGCCGGACAGGGGGCATTCCAGGGTAGGGATATATATATATATATATTTATTTACCTGTGACCTGTTATGCAGAATGCTCGGGACCTTGGGTTTTCCACGTAATGGATCTCTCAGTAATTTGGATCTTCATACCTTAAATCTACTAGAAAATCATGTAAACATTAGATAAACCCAATAGGCTGGTTTTACCTCCATTAAGGATTAATTCTATCTTAGTTGGGATCAAGAACAAGCTACTGGTTTATTATTACACAGAAAAAGGAAATCATTTGTAAAAATTTGGATTATTTGGATACAATGGAGTCTATGGGAGATGACTTTTCTGTAACTTGATAGCTTTCTGGATACCGGGTTTTTGAATAACAGGTCTAATACCTGTATATGTTCTGTTGCTCCGCTAATGTCTGTCTGAGGGGCACAACAAGCAGCAGACGTAATGTCCAGCCTGGGGTCCCTGCGTGCGACTCTGCACCCCCCACTCTCCCACTGGTCCAGGCAATAAGGACATGAGTGTGCCAGGGACTTGGCTGGAGGTGCTTATAGAATGCAGAGCCTCGATGTACAGACACATTCCCATTAGCCCCGTGCCCTAAACTCATCTTAGGGTGTTCTTCCAATACCCCCCACCATCCCCTCTGTTCAGCCAGACGACACAGAGATAATAGGGTCAGGTACTTGGCACGCTCAATGGCAGATAATGGGTTAACTATATGATCGAGCCCTTTCGGAGACCGAGCGGTCTGAGTAATGTTTGCCTTTTGCATTATATTCAGGTGCCAGGCCGAAGAGGTTCCAGCGCCACAGCATGGACAGCCTGGAATTAATCCCATTTCCCTCCAACAAGGTGAGCACAGGGATATCTGGAAAATACAAGGTGGGGAACCAGGGATCGAGGTGCAAATCATTCACTAAGCTCCATTTAGAGAGTGCGCTCCTTTTCTGGGCAGCTCTGGGGAGACTACAGACTGAAATGGAGTCTGAAAAGCTTGTTAGATAGGCTTTATAGTCCTAATAGAAGCAGATATTTCAGTAACGTATAAATACTTTATGCATCTTGTTTCCAAAGGAGCAAAATGGAGACAGCCACCACACACCCGACATTAAAAAGGACTTTGCAGCAAAGCTATGCCAGAGCAAAAAGTACCGCCACCACCACATTTCCACGGAGGCAAATTCGCAAGAGGTCTCTGCTCTGGATACCAATGACGTCAGGGTACAGATGCCCCCCCTGGTAAGGAGCACGTCTTATTCTAGATTCTTGTTGTAGACTGAAATTTCAAAAAATCTGCCTCGTTACTGTGATCTGTGCTCGTAGCAACCGCAGAGCAGCAGAATTGTTAAACCAGAGGGGGTCTGTGTGTGTGGGGAGGGTGTGTGTGCGTGCGTGCGCGCGCCTAAAAGTAGTTGAGACCTGGGTGCTCAAGCAGATAATTGGTACAGTTTGTAAAGTGATGGCACTCGCAGGATTTAAACAGACAGGTTTCCTTGATAAAGGTTCCTGTGTGGGACCGAAACGTCAGACTAATAAACCTTTTGTGTTTTTTTGACATTTTTTGTCTGTTGTTTAAATCCTGCGAGTGCCATCACTTTACAAACTGTATATATATAAAAATTTAAAAAACACAATGAAATGCCGCTCATCCCTTTTTATTGGGTACACATGGGTCAGGCTTGATATACATACTGCACAATTTAACCCCAGCACTCCAATATATAGCCCCCTAGGAAAACCTATTTTTGCACAACTGAACTGCCTGGCCGTTCAGGCTTTCTTAAAGTGGCC